>NC_056728.1:659805103-659808499 GCF_019279795.1 Protopterus annectens
GGTCTTACCGATATAGAAAGCTTCACAAGCTTGGCAGCAAGCGCAATACACCACTCCTTTTGTGTCACATGAGAATTTACCCTGGGTTTTATAAAGCCTGTCCCTAATTTTAAATTGATGATTCAAGTTTAAGTGCTTACATTGGTGACACCTTCCACACTTAAACATACCCTTGTTTTTATTATTGTTAGGGGATGGGTTGGTGGAGTATTGCAATAACATTTTTAAGTTTTGCCCTCGTCTAAAGGTAATTTTTGGTTTGGCGCCAAAGGCTTTGTATAGAGACATATCCTCTATAAGGAGAGTCCAATTTTTATATAAGGTCTCCCTAATAAAAGAGTGGTCTAAATTGTATGTACATAAAAAACTTGTAATATGACAGTTGGTGTTACTAGGTAGAGAAACCTGTACTTCCCCAACAGGAATATCAAGTTCTTCCCAAACCCCAGTTCCTAGTAATGGCTTAAAGCAGCCAACATGCCGTTTAGTGGTTACCTCTATGGAAATGTTAGAGACTAAACTCGGCGGGTAACCCCTCTTAAGAAACATTCTTTCAAGCAGACCACATTCTTCAATGAAATCAGCCTCATCTGAAATCATTCTGGCTGCCCTCACCATCTGCCCCTTAACCACTGCTCTCTTTTGGTGGTAAGGGTGACAACTGGAGAAATGAAGGAAAGAGTTGGAATATGTGGGCTTCCTATAAATTGTGCTTTTAAATATGTTTCTAACTACATCCTTATGAATACAAATGTCAAGAAAATTAATAGTTTCATTTTCCAAATTGAATGTAAACTCCAAAAAATTGGTTGAAGCAGTGATTAATTTAATAAAATCTTCTACTGTTTCGCCTGGGCCTTTCCATAAAATAAACATGTCGTCTTGGTATCTTGTATACCAAGCGACATTGTTCTTAAACATAGTAGTTTGGAAAAGGATGGTGGTCTCCCAATGTGCCATTATACAATTGGCAAAACTACCACCACAGGGAGATCCCATGGCTACCCCTGATTTTGGAGAAAAACATCCCCCTCAAGCCACATAAAGTTGTTAAACAAAACTAACTCCAACAAAGTAACTACGATGTAAGTGATATTGTTGTCAGTTTTTCTTGCATGTAAGAAATCTCTTATCCACTCTATCCCCAATTCTTGGGGGATCACGGTGTACAAGTACTTTACATCAATAGTCAATAATTTATAGTCCTGTTTAAAAGGGATGCTGCTGAGTTCCTTTAGAAAACTCCACGAATCTTTACATATTTGGTACTCATTCTCTACTAAAGGCCTTAAAATACTGTCCACATACTTGGCACAACCATACGTAATTGACCCACGTTCGTCAACAATGGGTCTAAAAGGGGGGTCAACAAGCCGCTTGTGGATCTTAGGGATGCCAAATAAAGATGCCAGCCTAGGGGCTGGCATGGTTAAAAAATTAAGCAAATCTAAATCAATTAATTTTTCAATAAAAAGTTCGTCTAATGTGGCCCTAATCTTACTATAGGCCATATTAACTTCATTAAGACAAACTTGTTGGTAAATCAAATTGTTTAGATATTCAGCCATACAAGAGATATAAGTACTGTGATTCATACAAACTAGGCCACCTCCTTTGTCTGGCTTCATCATTCTAATTTTACAGTCATTCAACAATCTAATAAAGTCACGTTCTTTTTCACTGATGTTATGAAAACCTTTCTTGCCTTTTAAACCAGTGTCAACAAAAGACCTAAAATCCAATTCGCACATTTTCTCAAATGCCAGAACATTAGGGTGAAGAGGTGGATTAAAAATGCTAGAGACTCGCAATGAGTTAGAAAAACAGGAGGATGAGCCCATAATAGCATTTAAATTAATCTTACGTACAAAAAGTTTAAGGTCCACTATTGTGTTAACTAAATTCATTCCAGAGTCAGGAACGAAGGACAAGCCTAATGCAAAGAAGTCAATAATATCCTGAGGGAAAGTTAAATCAGAATAATTGTAAATGTGAAAGTCACCAGCAGAGTTGGATAGGATTTGAGGGTTTAAAACCCCATTTCCAACTACCTCCTGCGCTGATTCCTTCGTTTCCGCGTTTGCCCTTGCTGGTTGGGCTGTCTCGAGTTGTTCTGACCGTTGGCCATTCTGAATGGCCAAAGTGGGACCTGCTCTGTAGAAATGTCAGATGTACCAGGGCAGAACATACCTACAGCCATGTATAGTACAGCAATATACATATCAGCACAAATCAAAGTGTAGTCTAGCAGCTGTAAAGTTGCTTATGCTACTACATATAACATATCGACGTGTCAGACAAACAAGACCTGTAAGAAGCAACCACTACAGACACGTAGAATATGAGAATGTCCCCTAATCAGGACAGTTGCAATGGCTAGAGTATCATCACATGACATATGCCTAATGAGGGACTGTCCCATGCAAAGTGGGAAAGGTGTTATTCCTACAGTCTCCTGTCGTGCAATCTGAAAGGTGGAAAACGTACAGTAGGTATGCAGTAGCATAACTCACCAGACAGCTGTGTTAACAAAATCATAGTCACATGTCAACATTGCAGATTATCGGTTCCCATGTATCAGGCAGATGGGAGCAGTTCATATGAGGAACACACATATAATATGATTACGTCACTGGACAGGCCGCCGAGTCCGTACAGTCGAACGCCTGCAGTAGCCAAATGGTTAGACATACCCAATACTGTAGTCATGTAGTCCGATGTAATACGCATCACAAGGGATCGCACACACCCAGCGTGAGTGACAAATATAAGCAGAAATGTCGGTGAGCGAGCGGCTGTAAACGTGTTTGTCTACCAGTATGCCAGTAGTGCACTGTCAAAGAAATGTGGAGTCTAAACGGGTAAAAGGTGCTGTAACCAGAGATCAGCAGTGCTTAACACTGTGCAAACCCACGCACAACTGCCCCCACCTTTTGGAATGTGCCTTACCCAGTCCGTATCCAAAGGCGTCAGTCTGTCCGCAAACAAAGAACTGCCCTATTCACGTGTTGGTAGCAGTACCCTGCGCACATAGCTCATGTGAATTAACAATAGACCATGGCGTATGTACAGGCAATAGACCACACAGACACACACACACACCATGCAGTGCAGTCATCCAACAGTATCGCAATGTACTGGCAGATATGTCCGGACCACTGGTGTATGCATGCCTGGCCGTCCTGTGTTTCAGTGTGTGAGCATGCCCAGTATGACTGTTACGCATGTTGTCAACCGACATTACCGTCATACCGTCATGTGTGTGAGCATGTCAAGTATGGACAACTGTATCGCATGTGTCACATGTCCAGATAGTCAGTACTGTGTTGCCAACCCCTTCATTCTACACAGACAGGTGTCATGCTGTGTCTGCAGGGTAGATAATGGTCATGTGGC
>NC_056728.1:659808999-659996499 GCF_019279795.1 Protopterus annectens
GGTCTGCTTCACATAGGAAAATGTTAACACTTCTGCGGATGTTATTGAGTGAGTGGATGTTTGTGATGTTATTACAGTCTGTATTGCAATTGTTTCAGGTGTGTGGAAGATGTAGGTGGGTGTACATAGCATATACAGGTTTGTGGGGACTGCATTTCTACATATTCCATATATGTGTGTGGGCTCCTTCCCTAAGACCTATCATTTAGTAGACTGAAACTATGGTTGTTGCAGGCTTATACATTGAGCCATTGTTAATTGGTTTCTATATAGCATGCAGGTGAGGCTGATACTTCAATACCTCCGGAAATACATCGATATGCAAGGGAATGTTACTAAATGACAGCTGTCTCATGTATTTCTGTCACAGATATTTGCCCTCATTGCAGTTTTGTTGGTGACTGAACCTCTTTGGCATGGGTTGCCACCTTATCAAATGGCCATAGTGGGACATTTGCAGGACACACATCGGTGTTTACAGGCTGACACATACCCACGGTCAGAACATACTTTTATCCTGAATACATACTTATTCTTGTAGCACTTTAGCTACTTATCTTGTTTCATGTAACATTTACGTATTTTAGATACAGGCATAACTATTTAATGCAACTATTATGTAATATATGGGACATAATTATGTCCTACAATCTTGGACATTTGCCCTTTTTAATAGTTTTTGTCAGGACACAACTGCCCAGGGAGGGGCTGTCCCTCTTAAAGTGGGACAGGTGGTAACCGTATGCCTACTGCCAGCTATGATCACACCTACCGTAACGATCTACCTCCAAGTTAGCACTAACAGACACACAATGCAAACACACACACACACACACACACACACACACACACACACACACACACACACACACACACACACACACACACACACATTGCACTCCCATGGAAATGCACACGACACCCTCAGCACACACATACACAGACTACAGCAATCACAAACACAGTTGTACACAGTACCTACCTGGACCGCAGCACTGGCAGCGATAACTAAATGTCCCTTAACATCATGATAATATTACTCTTGGTTCTAGTGTTCTGGTACTGTGGTCTTTCGGTCTTTAAGCCTCGTGATTACACGTGTCGGTATGTGACACATTCGATAGTTGGCAGTATCCTATTTATTTGTACCTCCATGGTTGTGTACATGTTGTTGACCCATCTATATATTTGCAGATATAGGTGAATACGTATATATCAACATATATCTCTCTATCACCCTTTCTATCTCTATTATATATATATATATATATATATATATATATATATATATATATATATATATATATATATATATATATATATAGAGAGAGAGAGAGAGAGTGAGAACACACCTTTCGTTGTGTACATGTCAGTGTATACTGTTTCCTGGACTCCGCACATTTGTGTTTTAACCTGTCACAATACACACCTGCCATTGGTACATCTCGGGTAGCTTAGTGTTAGGTGATTGTGTACATGATTGCATGTTCTACTCCTGGCAGTGGTCGTTTTACTCTTCAGAGCAGGCACTATTAGTACAGGGGTGAATAATGCTAGTTTCACCTGTTCTGGATATCGTTGACCGTGATCTGCACGATATTCAGAAAAGCTTAGCCCTGTTTCACGCATATCCGTATAGTCATGTTTAAACAAAGCTTACCAGCACTTGCCAACGCATAATCCCGCTGACATGTGCTAAACCTGATCTGATAACCTGCATCTAACATCCATTATTCGTGCCTTCGGGATTACGTAATGTCCCTTGCAGGACGTGGGACCAGGAACATGCACAACAGTCAGTGCATTTACCACTTGGGCATCTGGGATTTGTACATGTGTTATGGTGTTTTGTATGTGGACTGTACTATGGCTGTTAGTCCATACTGCAATCAAATGTGTAACTCAGTTAGTTTACATATGGATGAGACCTATTAATGGTATGTCCAAGTGATGTTTAATGGATGTGCTCCAGCATTGAGAATGTATGTCACAGTGAGCCACACTATGTGCTACACATTCACACAACCATAGGTGGAGCATGCTGGGGTGACAGATACCTGTCATGGGTACTCCCCATGCTTTGCCACTACATCCCTGATTGCATTATATGGAGCCCCTCATTAACACACCAGGTAAGCCATGCAGAGTGTGTGGGGAACAGTGATTACACACATGGATCCCGCAATTGGCTCTGCTCCACTGAGGGACAATTGGTTAATCGATGTGGTGGCAACAGCAGACACTGTTTGCCTCGGTTGATGAATGGCCTCTGCCAATTGGGCATGTACCTACCGATGTACCTAGGAACCTATACATACAGTATCAACATATGCTGTTAGGTGCGTGTACTGTTCAGGTGTTGACATTCCTTGTTCCAATAGCTGTTGTGTGTGCAATGGTTGAGGGCTGCCTATGGAGGATTCACACAGTAGGCCACCTATACATTACAATTTAAAGGTGGTCGTGTGTGTGTGCCATCCAGTTTACTGTGTGTGCAGGTGGAGAGGTGTGGCAGTTCGTAGGGGCCTACACTGTCAGTGTATGTGCTATACGTTCCCTCTTTGCCAAGGTGTGGGCATATTGGGCATGTCTCCGTCTGCCTACTGGGGCTGGCACAGGGTGTTCGGGGTCTGATTCCCTCTGTGCCTGTGATGGCCTTGGCAATTGCCGTGGGCTGTGAGGGCCTTCACCATTATGTCCCTGTTGCAGCTGTTTCCGCAGGATCATATTATGTAGCATGGTACATACTATGAAGATGTGGGCACACGTACCTGGAGAGTACTGCAAGGCTCCACCAGATATGTCCAAGCAACAGAACCGTGATTTCAGCATCCCAAACACATGCTCTATGATGATTCTGGTTTGTACATGTGCCTCATTATGGCATTCTTGCATGGGTGTGTGTACATTTCTGATGGGAGTCATCATCCACGGCTCCAGTGCATAGCCAGCATCCCCCACAAGGTGGCCATGTGGGATGTCCCCCCTGACAAATACCTGATACAGCTGTGAGGCATGCCAGATGTGGGAGTCATGGTAGCTTCCATTCAGCAGTCTATTGCACCCAGTACCTCCGGGTAGTGTGCCACCTGGTGGAAGAGACTCATATTGCTGGCCAACTCCTCCTGAGTTTGGGGGAAGTATATATGCTCATTGGCATGTGGTAACATAGCATCCAGGAACTGGTGTAGTACCCTGGATACTGATGCCTGTGAGATCCCCATTATATCTCCAGTTGGCCTTTGAACGGTACCTGTGGCTAGTATTCACAAGCTTACACATACCTTCGTTTCCACTGGGATGGTTCCCCCTCTGTTGTTTCTGGATCTCAGGTGTGGCCGGCACAGCTCAACTATTTGCTGTAAGATGTCCCTGTCCACCCTGTAATGCTCTACTACCTCCAGATCCTGTAGCCCCTGGTAGTTTACCCTTGGTATGAACAATCTTCTCCTCCAGGGCCTGCGATGGTTGCCAGCATCATCCTCCACAACACCTTCAGTCTCTAACACATATTGATGAATCACAGCTATGGCAGCTCCCAACATGTACATTGTAAAAGTTCCCCGTCTGTTTACACCAATGGTGCAGTGTTTGGGAATACACAGGTGTGTGTGAGTTGCCTTCACACTTTATACTATTGTGCTGTGAACACTGATAATGTCATAGGGTGTGTATGTACCATCGGAGCTACAGGATATCTTATGTGTTTTACCACAGGTACTGCTATTGTGGTGCCTTTGGTGTTGAATTACAATTGACTGCCGTGGATTACCTCTTGCCCTTCCCTTAACATTTCAAAATGTTTCCCCTCCCATTTTCTGTCATGCATCTAGCAGCCTGCTTTCATTTGTACTTTCCAAAACCTGGCTTATCTTACAAAATGTGTTCTATGGCCTATCTACTGCAGGTTTGCTTTGCTCTGCTATGACAGTTCTCTTTTCTTTGCAATCCGACACCTCCCCTATCCTGTTCTGCAGTTTGCTGCAAGCAGACTTGTTAGCTGCCATCGATTGCCCACTGTGAGTTAATAGGTGTTAATTGCTCAGTTGTACTCCAATTACCCTACTGCAGTATTTCCTTATTTTCTTCCCCTAACCTTCCTGTTTGTGCTATGGTGCACGGTCTGTGCGTCCACTTACTGGGTTTCGGGCACGTTTTCATCCGTATAAACATGCACTTTCGGGCACCATATGTGATCTCAGATAAACGATGCTATACCTACATCCCCACCCCTATCTTGCGGCTTTGCTTAGCAATGGGCAGGCCGGATTTGCATTGCTCCAATGTGCTTGCAGCTACGGTGGCACACCCCACTGCTGATGTCATGTATACCTCCAAACCACTCCTTTGTGTTGTAGCACTGCACCATATGGTACAGCCTTAGTCCGGCGGGACGTTTGCAATTCACTATTACTTGCCTCATTTGCATTGCATTGACTACTAATTCATAGTTACAGCACCAAACACTGTCACAGACCCTTAGCAACCCTTGCAGCTTGGTTGTGGTGTACCATGCATACCATTGAGTATTATGGTGGAATCATGATTTGTATTACATTGCGGTTTTATGACATTTGTGTATATTTTCCTTGTGTTCCCATTTGTGCACACATGCCCTGTGGTTGTACTTTGCGTTACTGTGGACATGACATTAAATGTTGTTTTTTTAGGTGTTGTGCATCTTTTCTTATGCCATTGGCTGTATATTTAGCCATTGGCATATGTTAACTTTGTAATACATGAGTCTGGTCTGCTTTCATAGCTCCAATGTTCTGTTTGGAAAAATGTAAACCATTTTTTTTAGTTTACATTTCTGTGGACTTACGTTATGCCTGCACCACTTCATGAATCACTATGTACCTTCATTTGCATGGTGCAGTACTGCGCATGGGGTGATTAGCATACCTGAGCCGAGGGTTGCGCAGATCTGGCATACGCCGGTAGTGCACGTGGAATTGGATCGTACCTGAATCGCTCGGCAGCCATATTTGGCATTATACCGCCTATGCTATGTCTGCGCCTGGCGCAAGCTTCATGAATCCCGGGGCAAGTCCTTTTCTGCATGCTTTAAATTAAAAATTTGTGTTTTGTGTTCCTGATGTAATACTTTTCACAGTCTTCACAAATGACCTCCACACCTCCACACAGCATGCATCTATAATTCAGTATGCAGATGACACTACCTTAATCTGTGCTGCACAAAACATTCCCACCCTCCTGCAAACAACTCAACTAGCATTCTCTGACGTTGAAAACTACCTTACCAAAGCCTAACTTATCCTCAATCCAAAGAAAACTCAGCTTATGATTATAACCAGTTCTAACAAAAACACTTAACAGTCAATTCACTATCTACTCCACAAATGCTACTCAAATTGCTCCAGTGGCACAGGCTAAGCTATTGGGAATAACCATAGACTCCCACCTAAAATTTGATAGTCATCTGAATTTAACTATTAAAAAAGTACATGCCAAACTGGGGTCACTCTACCGTATCAAACCATTTCTTACCAACAACACAAGATCAGCCATTGCTCGCTCCCAACTTCTATCCACCCTACTCTATGCATCTCCCATTCTGACTAATCTCAACAAAACTGAACTAAGCAAAATGGAAGCTTGCTATAACAGAATTGCCCGCTTTGCTGCAAATTGCTCATATAGAACTCATCACTGTACTGCTTTGAGACAGCTCCACTGGCTTGAACTGCCCAACCTCCTAACCTACAATCAGCTCTGCCTCTGTCATTCTATCTATTGCCTCCCCAATAAGTGTCCTGCTCTCAAAAACCTAGTACAACATCACTCAGCCAAAAGGCCTCTTAGATCATCAAGCAAACTACTACTAGAAGTCACCAACAGCTACAATAGCTTTGGAGATGCACTATATAGTAGTTCAGTGGCTAAAAAATGGAACTCTGTCCCTACTAGCATTCAAAACACATCATCCAAAGCCTCCTTTAAAGACCTCATCAGGCAACATCTCAAGCAAAGTTGGCAGTGCCATGATTGCTCCCCAGGCTAGTGAAAGCGAATAACATATACATACTAAATCTAGAGCAATTGATAATAGTTTTTCAATCTTACTCACAAACACTGGCTAATCTACAATGTATGTACTGTACCTGTGTACTATGTATGTATTCTACCTACATTCCAAAGTTCAGCCGTACACCACAAATCTATTACTTACCTTTATTTTTAAAATTAATATTTTTTTGATTGTTCTCTCCACTGTAACTGTTTGTGCCACATACCACTGTAAAAACATGTCTCTTGTAATTTGTGTGTATACTGATTGTCTAAATAACTAAATGTGTATGTAATTTTTCTTTGTGGAGCTTTTCTCCCCGGGCCTCTGCTGAAAAAGGGCCTTTTCGGCTCAGTCAGACACCCACCGGTTAACAAATGTAAAATAAAATAAAATAAAATAAAATAAATAAATAATTTAAACAGGGTTAATATTTTCCTGTCAAAGAATGCAGCTCAAGTGTTTGGTAAATGGCTATAACTGAGTAGTTTTTTTTAAATCTAGATGTGAAAAACAAATTAAACTTAAAACTCTGCATTGCATACACTACAGACTTCCAAGATATTTACTGTTTGTGAATGCAGAGTAATTAGTTTGGCTAAACTGAATATTTAGTGAATTGCAGAGATTTGTGTTCCCTACGAAACCTGACAGATACTTTCCACTTCTCATCAGCTGCACTATCTAAAGACAAAAATGAAGTACAGCAAGCAGAAGACTGCAGTGTTTAGTGTCTTAACAGAAATGTAATAATTACGTGGCTGCCATAAGTGCAGTTGCAAATGGGTGATATTAACTACAGCATTTGAAATTCTTAACTATATAAATCACATTAAAGAGCATTGTTGCCTGGGGTAGTATGGAAACCTCCTACATACTCAGACATGGGGAACTGTCTACAACATGCCCTGCTATTTATATAATTCAAGAGGTCTACTGAATATAGTTGAAAGACCCAAATGTCAACCAGAAAATGCTGATACTTCAGACATTGACATGCCCCTAATACACACTGACCAGCTCATCCTGCAAACTACTTTTCCAATGTCATGCAGTGTTACAACTTAACTGTCCACCTTGTTACTATTTTTAGTTCAACATCATTATGTGATTGCTCCATGACACCTGTGACATAACCTGCTAAACAATTTTCCTTTCACGATTTTGTAGCTTAAGGCTATGCTTCATTCAGTAGGATAACCACCCTATAACAAAATGTAAAGAAATAAAGCCACCAAAATAATATTGTTTTAATGTATTTATCAAGTGATTTTAACAAATATTTATGCTTAAGATAGCTTCAGATGCTAGTCCTGTAGAAGGTAAGGGAGAAGACAGGTGCAAATGAAACAGAAAATGATTAATAAATAATAACAACAACACCAAAAACAACAATAATAATCTATGCAACAGCAAAAAAAAAAAAAAAGCAAGGAGACGCATACAAGAATAAATTATATTAAACTGCTAATTTAAGGCGGTTGTCACATGAATTGAGCCCCTGCTATGTTTATTCTGCAGCTGATAGCTCTCAATGAATAAAGAACAAATCTCAACAGAATCAAAGCCAAATCCTGAAATAATCAGGAACACTTTTAAAATATCATCAACTAGCACCTTCTACTAATTAGAAAAATAACTGGCATCTAGAAAACATTTTTAAATGAACTGCAAATAAGTTAATAGACAAAAAAATGTGGAGATACTTATTCTAGTAAACACAACCTTACTGCATGTTGCTGGCAGCAGGGTGTAGACCGGAAAGAATATTTTAACATCAACACAAGTGGTGGGTTGATTCCAGCATTAGCTTTTCTCCTGACTGCATTCTGATAAATAAGACTAAAATTGCTCTGCAGACCACCATTATGGGAAAGCCAATTAATACTAAATGACAATAAACAGAAAAATAATAAAGTAAACTGGTCCGCCACTAAGGTAAAGCCATTTTTTTCTACTGACTGCTACCCTCATTTTCTCGGTGTCATGATGACCCATAGTATGCTGTTTGGTTATCTATATCATCACCGATGGTTTGAAACTCCTGTCATAGTCTCCAAGTCTAATATACACAAACAGCACGACTAACTGGTAACTGAGAAACAAAACAAACTGGGAAAGGATGACTCCGCAGCACTTTAATTAAAACAACAAATGTACACAAGTATAAAAAGGAAACACTGACGGTAAAAGTAAAAATTAAGCACTTTTCGTCTATTTTAGTAACTAGACTTCTTCAGATAACTATCACACAGTTAGGTTCTGCATAAATACTCACTCCCCCTCCATTTTCCTTAATTAGTTATTTGGCACCCCAGGTCAATGATAACAGTTCACTGTATATAAAATTAATGAATAGCCACAATATTACTCTCCTTTCAAGCTTACATACTTCTTAAAACAATTAAGAACATCCTGATGAATTCATAACCCAAAACGTTTAACAAATTTCATTTATATCAAATCTGATTAATATCAAAATATCAAAAGACAACAGGAAGAAAAAAAACTAGTGGACCAATAAATTAATAACATATAAATCTCATTATTATATATATATAGATGTTTAGTATTTTATATATATATATATATATATATATATATATATATATATATATTAGTGGAAGCAAGGTTAAGAAGGGACGTGATGATTAGTGATCAGCAGTATGGTTTCATGCCAGGAAAGAGCACTACAGATGCGATCTTTGCTCTGAGAGTGTTGATGGAGAAGTACAGAGAATGTCGGAAGGAGTTGCATTGTGTTTTTGTAGACTTAGAGAAAGCATATGACAGGGTGCCTAGAGAGGAGTTGTGGTATTGTATAAGGAAGTCAGGAGTGTTAGAAAAGTATGTAAGAGTGGTACAGGATATGTACAAGGGTAGTGTGACAGCAGTGAGGTCTGCGGTGGGAGTGACGGATGCGTTTAAGATGGAGATGGGGTTACTTCAAGGATCAGCTCTGAGCCCTTTCTTATTTGCAATGGTGATGGACAGGTTGACAGACGAGATCAGACAGGAGTCCCCGTGGACTATGATGTTTTCAGATGACATTGTGATCTGTAGTGAGAGTAGGGAACAGGTGGAGGAGACCCTGGAAAGATGGAGATATGCTCTAGAGAGAAGAGGAATGAAGGTCAGCAGGACTAAGACAGAATATATGTGTGTGAATGAGAGGGAGGATAGAGGAATGGTGAGGATGCAAGGAGTAGAGGTGGCAAAGGTGGATGAGTTTAAATACTTGGGGTCAATAGTTCAGAGTAACGGTGAGTGTGGAAGAGAGGTGAAGAAGAGAATACAGGCAGGAAGAGTGGATGGAGAAGAGTGTCATGAGTGATTTGTGACAGACAAGTACCTGTAAGAGTGAAAGGGAAGGTCTACAAGAGGGTATTGAGACCAGCAATGTTATATGGGTTGGAGACAGAGGCATTGACAAAAAGGCAGGAGTTTGAGCTGGATGTGGCAGAATTAAAGATGTTAAAATTTGCACTGGGTGTGACGAGGGTGGACAGGATTAGGAATAAGTATATTAGAGAGTCAGCCCAGGATGGAAGGTTTGGAGACAAAGCGAGAGAGGCACGATTACGTTGGTTTGGACATGTGCTGAGAAGGGATGCTGAGTATATTGGGAAAAAGATGCTAAGGATGAAGCTACCAGGTAACAAGAAAAGAGGAAGGCCTAAGATAAGGTTTATGGATGTGGTGAGAGAGGACATGCAGGTGGTTGGTGTGACAGAGCAAGATGCAGAGGACAGGAAGAAATGGAAACAGGTGATCTGCTGTGGCGACCCCTAACGGGAACAGCCTAAAGAAGATTATATATATCTATATATCTATATATATATATATATATATATATATATATATATATATATACATATATATATATATATATATATACATTTTTTTCATATGTGGAAATTAATAAATTGCAGGAGGGTTAAAGGTGCTGGGTATATGGAATTCTGAAGTAGTTCCCTGCTCTGTGTTAAAGAAAACCTGCAAATTCAGTTTTCTAATAAACAACTTAAAGTCAGTAATAGTTTGTACCACGTTAGTTGGTTTTGTTGCTACAAAAGTTAGTCCCTTTGCTAATAGTTCCACCACTCTAGGGTCCAGTTCAAATTCAGAAAAAATGTAAATGCTGAAATCCCCACTAGTGTTAGTGAAAAAATGTGTGAAATTACCTTAGAAATTTACAGACAGGTAAACCAAAATATAAGAGGAATATAGGGACAGAAGACTGGGATGCTTTCACCGAGTTCAGACAACTACCAGTAAGAACTATGAAACCAGATAAAGGGGGAGGTCTGGTCATAATGAGTAATAAGCTGTATACTCAAAAATTGGCCAAATTATTAGACACAGACACATACGTTCCAGTTAGTCTAAATTAACTTAATACAGCATATAAGAAAATAAAGGACTATTTGACAGACCTCTTTATTGAACAGTTGGTTGATATGTCCATTTTGAACTATCTAGCTATGTTGGCTCCAAGGACACCAGTTTTATTTGGTGTCCCTAAAATCCATAAATCCCTGGTTGACCCATCTATGAGACCGCTTGTCGATGCACGACAAAGCATCACCTACCCGACAGCAAAGGTAGCTGATAGCATATTAAAGAAATACTTGAAAGATGAGGGCCAAATTTGTAAGGGCTCCTGGACTTATTTATGAAACTAAATGAGATTGGATACCAGGAGGATTACAATTTCCTGACAATTGATGTCAGAGACCTGTATACATCAATCCCACAGGTGGAGGGGATCGAATGGATTTATCGATTCCTCAGGGTGAAGGGGGCACCCTCGGCTGAGATTAGGTTAGTGAGCACCTTGTTGGACATTGTCCTAATAAAAAATTACTTCCTCTCTGATAACCAATTCTACTTGCAAAAGATCGGGTTAGCAATGAGGTCCCCATGTGGGGCCAGCTTTTCAAGCACAGTTATGGCCCAATGGGAAAATGAGCACATTTTAAGAAGGAAAATCTACGTGATAGGATCTTCTTCTATACTCACTACCTGGATGACATTTTTGTCATTCATAAAGGTAATCTGGATGAAGTGGTTGATTTTGAAAATTACTTGAATCAAACCACCGAAGTCTTGGAGTTCACATATACCTATCATGAAAATGAAATAGTGTACCTTGACATTGAACTAGTGAAGATAGGGCCCAAAAGAGACTGATTTCCTGGATACACAGAAAGAAGACTTTCTCACACACTTATTTACATCACAGTAGTGCACATCCTGTTAATCAAAGAAAGTCAGTAATAAAGGGGCAAATAGTACAGGCCGCAAAGATGGTGACAGCCAAGAGTGACTTCATCAAGGAATGTAAAGAAATAGGTAACATATTTATCACAAGAGTGTACCCCAGGGAAGTTATTTCAGAAATTACAACTGAGATCTTACACAAAAGGTCTAATGGTATATATAATCCACTGTTGGGAGGAGTGGTTTTGAGTAATCAAGCTGACTTAAGCAACTTGGCTAGTAGTACCAACCAAGAGCCAACTATGTCCCCTATCAGCTTTATATTAACTTTCAGCTTGGAAAGTAGGGACATACCAGCTATTATAAAGAAGAACTGGAGTCCTCTTAGTAATGATTTAAGTCTCTGAACAAAAATAGGGTCTATTCCTTCATTTAAATTTAAGAGAGGGAACAACTTAAAAGATCTGCTTGAAACTAGCTTTACGGTTTTAGTTAGACACCCTGGGATGGCAAAGTGCGAATCATATAATTATTATAAATTTATGGACATTGGGCATATTTTTTACATCAGAGACCAACGTTACACTACAATATCTGGCAAGTTTAATTGCAATTCCACCTTTGTGGTCTATTTAGCCCAATGCCAACTATGCACTGCCTTCTATATTGGGAAGACTGACTGAAAACTGAGAGAGCGGGTATATGAGCATCTATACAGTATTAGAAAAGAAAAAACTGAAAACGCACTAGCAAATCACATCAAGTTGAATCCCACACATAGTTTTAAATTCAAAGCCATTGACCACATCAAAAAAGACACAAAGGGTGGACCAAGTTCTTTGCTATTGGAGAGGCTGGAATTATTGTGGCAAATCTAGGTGGATGCTTACCACTATCCAGGCCTAAATGAAACGTGCTCCATCCAGTGTCTTTTAAGACTTAAGAATTTAACTAGATAATACAAGGTGGGTTTGGGTTTATGCTATTATATTATCCCGTGTACGTATGTTAAGATAATACAGTTAGGCATAACAATCAAACTTTTAAGATTTTAGTTAGTTCAGGCTAGGTTTGGTGTGCTAATAGTGATGTCAGCCTTGGTGACAAAACAATTGTATATACCTTATTCATACAATTTAGGAACAACTAAGCAACTGATTTAACTTGTACGGAAATAGGTAGGTACTATTTCCTATAACCTGGGCTATATATATTTTCTTTATACATTAGTAGATTCATGGATTTTAAAAGCGGAACATACAAGAAATTTAGAGGACACCACGTGGCAGTAGAGGTATCTATATATATATATATATATATATAGATATATATATATATATATATAAATGCACACCTATATATATATATAAAAAATACAAAACATATATATATATATATATATATATATATATATATATATATATATATATATATAAAATATAAAATAATGAGATTTATATGTTATTAATTTATTGGGCCACTAGTTTTTCTTCCTGTTGTTTTCTTCTTCCTATTGTCTTTTGATATTTTGATATTAATGAAATTTGATATAAATTAAATTTGTTAAACATTTTGGGTTGTGAATTCAGCAGGATGTTCTAAATTAAGAAGTATGTAAGTTTGAAAGGAGAGTAATATTGTGGCTATTCATTAATTTTATATACAGTGAACTGTTATCATTGACCTGTGTGCCAATTAAGTAATTAAGAAAAAGGGAGCGGGAGTGAGTATTTATGCAGAACCTGACTGTGTGATAATTATCTGAAGAAGTCTAGTTACTAAACTAGATGAAAAGCCCTTAATTTTGACTTTTACCATCATTGTTTCCTTTTTATATTTGTGTACATTTGTTGTTTTAATTAAAGTGCTGCGGAGCCATCCTTTCCTGGTTTGTTTTGTTTATAATCTCTGAGTCTGACAGGCAGTTAGGCACCACTGCCTCACGAAGCTCATGTCATTACTCATGCCCCTGCATGTTGATGATGTTACGGGATATGCTGGCGATGCATGATGACACAGTCCTCACTTAAAATTGTAAATACAAATGTTTAAAATATCAGGAATTGAAGGGGCCACTCAGAAATTCGTTGCACCCCATTATTTCACCCTCAAAACTGGCAAATACTGAGGAATTCAGTATGGTTGAGAAGCATGCATATGGTAGCACAGGTAAACATGTGGCATCTAATCCAAAACTGAGGATCATGGCATTCAAGTTAGTCTTTACATTACTGTTAATTAGTTAATCTATTTATTTATTGACATTCAAATGATGGACAAGTTTGACTGGATAGTAACCCATTTTCAGCAGAGACCTGTACAGAAAGCTCCAGAGTATTACAAAACATTTTAAGAGCAATTATTTTACAATCTGCAAAAATAATACAAACACATTTACTATTTAAATAAATATATCAAGTCAGACATAATATGGCAACATTGCTTAAGAATAGATGCAAGGTATATAACAACGATTTAATATTTAGGGAAATGTTAGCCAAGTTTATAGAGAAATTAAAGATAAATCAGTAAAATGCAAACAGGAATGGCAATTTAACGTGAGAGGAAAACCAAGCTTATGGCATATTTAGAAAGAAAGCCAGTGGAGAGAAATTGATATACGCAAAGAAGTAAAGAAGGGAGAGAAATGAGGTGTAAGGTATGAAGAGGTATTTATTCCCATTTAAGGATATAGTTTATCCTGGTGTTGAGCCAGAACAGAGACAGTTTTTGGCTAGGAAGTCTTTCAGAATGGTTTTGAAGGATGGGAGGGAGGGTATTGACTCAAGGGGTACAAGTAAGGAGTTTCAAGCCTTAAAATCATGGTGCAAGTACAGACAATGCCCAGCAAATTTGATAGGTTTATCTACAAACAGGAGTTTTTGGTCATAGGATCATAATGACCAACTAGGAACATAGTTGTTTAGAATGGTATATAGGGCTGGACTAGAAGATGGATGCTGGATAATTTTATAGGTGGTAAGAAGCTGTGTATATGTTAGTTGATGGGGCAGTTCTAAGCAGTTTAGGCTTTTTAGTGCTATGCAATGGTGGTTTCTGAAAGGGGTATTTGCAGCAACTTTATCAACTTTGTTATAGCATTGTTCACGCATCTTAATTGTAAAAAATACATTGAAAATAAATGATACATGCAATGATATGTGTGAGCTTTGCTGTGTAGTAAATGGTCAACTATTGCTGCCCATCATACATTTCCTCTCATCTGTGTGTGTGTGTGTATATAAATATATATATATATATATATATATATATATATATATATATATATATATATATATATATATATATGTATATAAAGAGAGAGAGATTTTAGAACAGGCATTCATATTGTTGCTGGTAAAAGTCATGCCTGAGTGCTCAGTGACACTTATTCAGGTATGATATAAGAACTAATTATATATTTTTTTACTGATTTTCACAAGACTTTCTTCGCAGGTGGTGCACTTCAGTATGCATGTACTAATTCTAATGAGGTTATAAACTGAATAAAAAAGTATTAGTTCATTATTTAAATTTATTTCAATTTTACTATTAAATATTTTAAATTATTACTTATTTCTTAAAGTTGTTGCAAGTCAAATTATTTCATTTTTTTATAAACAAGTAATTTTATCCTTGATGTTTCATCATTTGTGCAGTGCTGAGGATGAAGTGTTAACAGTGTTAGTTTACATGGCAAGACAGTCATGCAACTTTTTGTTTGTAAGCTGTATGTTATAGATATTTTTCATCATTAATGTTGCTGAACTGTAATTTGTGATAATTACTGAATCTAAAGTACCCACACTCTGGAAACAATTCTATATCCTACCTATCCAGAAGGGGGGTAACTCCTCTGAACTTGCTAACTTCAGGCCAATTGCAATCCTATTCCATCTTTCTAAACTTCTAGAGAAATGTGTCCACAAATAAATCCTTCACTTCCTCTTATAACAGAACCTACTTACCTCCACACAACATGGTTTTTACCCTAAACACAGCACCTCCACTGCCCTCATTTCCTTCATAAACACCATATCCCAAGCTAGAGATCAAAACAAACTTGTCTCATGCCTACTTCTTGATCGCTCAAAAGCATTCAACACCATCTCCCACCCTCTCCTCTTGACGAAACTCTCTGAACTTAACTTACACAACTCCACTATTTCCTGGTTTTCTAGCTACCTCAGTGATCGAATTCAATCTGTTAAATGGCTTTCTGCTACTTCTCCTCCTCTACCTGTCCAGATGGGTGTACCTCAATGCTCAATCCTTAGCCGATTACTGTTTAATATCTTTGCCAACCTATTGTCTACATCTTGCCAACAATTATCACTCATGCAATATGTAGATGACTCCACAGTTATTACCATAGCTGATTCCCTCTCTGACTTAAATACAAGAACTCTGGAATCTTTCTTATCCATCAAAATCTGGCTCACCAAGAACTAGCTAATTCTAAATGTAAAAAAAAAAAAAAAACAAACTCCTTCTTTTCATCCCCAAAACTATGAATCATCTTAAATTTTCCATCTCAATCTCATCCCTTATTGACACTCCTATCACCCTGAAATCACACACCAAACTACTAGGGATCATCATCAATGACTATCTCAAATTTGATCTGCATGTTCTCAACAATATTAAGAAAACCCACCAGAAACTTGGACTCCCTTACAGGAAACAAATTCTTGTCCAATAAAGCCAAAATCTCCCTATCTCATGCCTTCCTTCTCCCCACCCTATTCTATGGCTCAACAATCCTGACTAACCTTCAAAAAACTCTTTTATCAAAACTAGAAGCCACCTACAATAAAGTTACTAGATTTGCTCCTGACCATTCCTAACACTCACACCGCTGTCTTGTTCTTAAAAAGTTAAACTGGCTAGAATTCTCCCACCACCTGCTCCTCTCTCAGCTTTAAATAATACATTTTGTATTGTATTTGCCCTTCTTTTGTCCAAACATTGCCTCAGTTTTCTTCCTCTACTCACCACCAAGGTCCCTACATAGCTCTGAACAAAACCTTCTTCAGATCTACAAGCCTAAAACTAAAACTGGAAAAACCTCTACAGTTACTCCCCACCCCAATCCAATTTTGGAATAACTTTCCTCTGGATATTAGAAATATCAGTCACCGACATAAATAAAACACTGCTACTAAAAACTATCTAAACAGTGCTTGGCTCTGTCACTGCAACTAACCTCCTTGACTGAGTACTCCATACTATTCACCTCACCTTCAACTAACACCCTGTCTTTCTTCTATCACTACTTGTAAGTTTTACATTGACCTATACCCATCCAACTCAAGCTCAATATTCTAAACTATGAAATTAACTCTTTAATTACAGCAGTTGTGCTGCATCTATTATTGCTGTAACTTGGTAATTGCTCACTGAACAGATGGTGTAGATTGGTTTTAATGATGTTATAATGTTTTTGTTCTCTGAGTTGGTATAATCATGTACTTAATTTTATGCTAATTTATATTTTATAATTTTGCTGTATCTATGTTTTGTTATTTTATATGTCTTGCGTAATTGTGGAACTTTTCTCCCCTGAGCCACCCCTGAAAAAGGCTCTTGTGCAGTCGGACTAACCTGGTCAACACATGTCAAAGAAATAAATAATAATAATAAATAAATGGTAGACCCTTACTGGTGTAAGTCATTGCAATTTGAATGTTTTGACATACAACTTTCTTTACCAATATTTCCTTTAAGTCTTAGCAATATCATTATTGAACTCAAATGTACACAGATGCTTGTCTTAGTAATGTGTTATAGTCTGTATTCATGTTTTTTTTAATTTTTTTATTAATATCTCATTGCTTTTACAGTTAAACATTGACAGCTCTGTGGAGAAATCCAATTGCAATTGAATGAATGATGCAGCTTAACCCACAACAGGTCAAAGCCAATTGTGTCATATATGACATCTTCTAAAGCTAGGGTAGGTGAAGCTAAATGCTGTCTTCATGAGATGCTGTCATGTGAAGTGGATTGTGATTCGCTGAGATGTCATGACCTACTTGGTGATTGTACAGATGTTGATCTGACAGCCCTGTGGGACTGGAACCTCAAATGAGAGGTCATTCTGTGTGTTGATAAGAATTCCAAACACAATCACAAGGTTTCAAAACTTTGAAGTGCGAATGGTTGAGACCATAAGATCAAAGTTTTGAAACTTCAAATGTTTTGAAGAGAGATAGCTGTAGAGAGTAGAATGGGAAATCTACCATTTTCTTCACTGTAGTGCGATCTCGGAGTTGGTATAGTTATTTAGCAGGGGGGGTGTGGCGTGCAGGAGTGCTTGCCCCTTGCAGAAATGTACATTTTTTTGCTTGTTTTTATTTATTTTTTTATTAAAATTGTGATGTTTTAAAACTTCTATCTGATGGGCTCGACCATTTGCAGTTCAAGGTTTTGAAACTTCAAGCTTGTGAAGTAGATCTGTTGATAAATGATGAGTTATCCTGCATGAATTCTGTTGTGTTGGTTCCCCAGCAATAGTGGCATCCCCTTCTTGCAAAGCAGTTGCAGTGTGAAGTACCGTCTGCACATGTCCATACATTAGCCTGTCATCTTCCCCTTCCAACACTTGATTCTGGTAAGTCCTCCCCAATGTATGAATGGGTATAGATGCTTTGTGTACAACAGCAGTGCATGTCAACATGATCACAGCATAATCCATACCCACTGCTGTTTCTATGTAATGCTGGAAATTCTCATATAAACTCTGAAGGACTTGAACCATTTGCTGAGCCTGACCCTTAACAATGTTATGGAACATTTGCTGCTGGCAGCCAATGCTTTGCATACTTCCTGGGGTAGCTGTGTCAAATGATTAATCCTGGCACCCCTTTGATAAAGTGTCAGTGTGGACACTCCTTCATAAGAATTTCTGGTATCACCCATAAGGTGTCTCTGCAACATTGGAGCAACTGATATAGAAGTGCATGGGTATCCTCTTTGTATAACCTGTAGTGTAATGTCACAGCCTGCTTAATTTTTTGACCCAGTGTTACTTCTTGCAGAGATACAAACAAGTTGGGTGTGATATCCTGTCTATAAAGCAGTGTCAATAGTGCAATAGGTAGCATGGCTGCCTTTGATACAGAAGAGTGTGGGTCTATTCCCACACCAGGTAGACCGAATGCTGATACAGCATAAGGGTGGTGCTGTATTCTTAACTGTGTCATCCTTCAGATGAGATGTTAAACTAAGGCCCTATTTGCTTAAGTTTGTGATAGCACAGGTGAATGTAAAGGATTGCCTATTAAAAAGAGTTGTTGAAGTTCCCTGATGCTCTGGGTAAATTTCCAGTGGTAGTATAAATATTACCTTGGGTCTCCCCTGCATACCTCTCAACTGTTTAGCTTTTCACAGAATGTCCAAATTTTCTCCTCATATTTTTAGTCTATGTCTCATAAAATCGAGGTTCTCTGGCAAATCATTGTCAAACCATTGAGGTATGTAGTCAGAAAAAACTGAAAGACATTTGAGTTTCAGACTTCATACTCTTCAGAAGACTGATGCTAATACAAAACCTGCTCCTCTATCAACTTTCTAAGTTTGTAAGAGCAGCATTTAAAACTTGTACCTATTTTACTGCCTTTGTCCTCTATTATTTATGGCTTTGTCCAGATTTCTTGCTTTAACATCATTGAAAGGTTTACTCCCCTTGAAAGAGGCTACTATCCTAGTGGGACAAACCCTATCAACAAAAGATGAATAAATTAAACTTGGCAACTTTGTGCCACTTTCCTCAGGCTGTCTCATAAATATAACTAGGTTATTATCATCAGGCATTCTGCTGCTGATATCTTCTAAATGTTTTGCATAGTGGAACTCTCTGTTTCTGCTGCTGATCCTGTAAAGAATTAATTTTATGTATTGCACCTCAGATGTTGGGTACACTACTGTACCCTGTGTAATAAATTGTAGAGGACACTTACCATGCACACCGCATTGATCAATACCATTATGTGATAAAGTGGAGTGTTCACCCATTAATAGTTATTGTCATCAGTTACATTTGATCTTTTAATCTTTGCATTGCATCCTTCAGTCATGTGTGTATATATATATATATATATATATATATATATATATATATATATATATATATATATATATATATAAACATAGTGGATATAAAATGTTTACACATCCCTGTTAAAATGCCAGGTTTTTGTGATATAAAAAATGAGACTACAGTAAATCATTTCATAACTTTTCCCACCCTTGATGTGACATATAACCTGTATAATTCAATTGAAAAACAAACAATAGAAAAAAAAAGTATAATAAGCTGGTTGCATAAGTGTGGACACCCTTAAAGTAATAATACTTTTTTGAAGCACCTTTTGATTTAATTACAGCATTCAGTCTTCTTGGGTAGGAGTCTATCAGCATGGCACATCTTGACTTGGCAATATTTGCCCACTCTTCCTTGCAAAAGTGCTCCAAATCTGTCAGATTGTGAGGGCAACTCTTGTGCACAGCTCTCTTCAGATCACCCCACAGATTTTCTATTGGATTTAGGTCTGGACTCTAGCTGAGCCATTCCAAAACTTTAATTTTCTTCTGGGGAAAATATTCTTTTGTTGATTTAGATGCATGATTGGGGTCATTGTCATGTTGAAAGGTGAAATTCCTCCTTATCTTCAGCTTTCTAGCAGATGCCTGAAGGTTTTGGGCCAAAAGTGACTGGTATTTGGAACTATTCATAATTTCCTCCACCTTGACTAAAGCCCCAGTTCCAACTGAAGAAAAGCAACCCAAAATCATGATACTGCTATCACCATGCTTCACCATGGGAATGATGTTCTTTTTGTGATGCAAAGTGTTGTTTTTGCACCAAACGCACATTTTGGAACTGTGGCCAAAAAGTTCAACCTTGATCTCATCAGACCATAACACATTTTCTCACATGCTTTTGAGAGACTTGATATATTGTTTTGCAAATTTTAGCTGGGCCTGGATGTTTTTCTATGTAAGAAAAGGCTTCCATCTTGCAACCCCACCCCATAGCCCAGACATATGGAGAATACGGAAGATTGTAGTCACATATAGTACACAACCATTACTTGCCAAAAATTTCTGCAGCTCCTTCAGTGTTGCTGAAGGTCTCTTGGCAGCCTCCCTGACCAGTTTCTGTCTTGTCTATTCATCAGTTTTGGAGGGATGTCCAGTTTTTTGCAACGTCACTGGTGTCCCATATATTCTTCCCTTTTTGATAACTGTCTTCACTGTGTTCCATGCTGTATCCAATGCTGTGGAAATGTTTTTGTATCCTTCTCCTAACTGATACATTTCAACAACAAGAACCCTTTGATGCTTTGTAAGCTCTCTGTGAACCATGGCTTTTGCTGTAGCAGGCAACTGAGTACATATCAAAGCAAAACTTCAATCCAAATTTTAGCTTGCTACAGATCATCCACCATGGCCCAGGACCCCCATTCCGCATTTCTGGAGACACTGGGAAATATGAAGGTCCTACCAAACATCCTAATACTGGGTGATTTCAATTACCCAAACATAAACTGAGAGAACTACTCAAGTACTAACTCCCTTGCCCAATGCTTCCTAGAATTTATAAACTCAAACGCCTTGGATCAACTGGTCAACACCCCCACCAGAGGGAACAACATATTGGACCAGGTCATCACCAACATGGGCGACTGGTGTTCCACACCAGAGGTCAACCCCTCGCTGGTTAGATCAGACCATAGACTAATCACTCTGGATATCCACATTCCACCCCCAGCCCCAATCAAGGAAACCACCATGAAAAACCTTTCAAAAGCAAACTTCACATTACTTAAGACTGAGGTGGAAAGGTTCATAGCCCCATGCTAAAGGACAATGCTGTCCAAGCTGCTAAAACCTTTACAAAGGCACTCTATGAGCATTTGCAGGAATGCATGGATCATGCTATCCCAAGTAAAACCAAGATTCACTCCTCCAAGAAAAGGAAACCAGTCTGGTGGACCCCTGCCATAAACAAGCTATACAATAGAAAGAGGAAACTACTACAGAAAAGAGTAAAATCCCAAGAAGGAAAGACATCCCTGATCAGTATCAGCAAGAAACTACGATCTCTCATAAAATCATCCAAGGCTAGCTTCGAAAGAAAAATTGCCAATGATTATAAAGATAACCACAAAGCATTCTTTAGCTATGTCAAAAACCTAAGTGGAAACACTCAGATCTGCTCTGAGTTAGTGCAGAATGGCACAAAAAGCACTGAACCAACTGATATTGCCAACATTCTGGCAGACAGGTTTAGTGCAAACTTCACCTTTCTCTCACCCCCTAAAGGGCCCATAACCATACCAGAAGAAGGTAGGGCCACATCAATCACCAACACACAGGTTAAAACAGCCTTATCCAAAGCCAAAAACACAGCTTCAATGGGACCAGATGGTGTCCCAGGCTGTGTCTTACAAGAGCTCCAAAATGAATTAATCCCTCACCTAAACACACTGTTCAAACTTAGTCTCTCTACAGGCTATGTACCCACAGAGTGGTGCACAGCAACAGTTATCCCACTACACAAAGGTGGAGCCACAACGGACTCTGGGAACTATCGCCCTATAAGTCTGACTATCCTGGTCTGCAAGGCTATGGAACGCATCATCATGGAACTCATTACCAGAGACATTGGGAACCTCCAAACCTTGGACCCTACCCAGTTTGGCTTTGTTAAGGGCAGATCATGCCTCCTAAACCTGGTGGACTTCTTTGAGATGGTTACCAAGGCATTAGACGAGGGAAAGGAGGTCCACACAGCCTACCTAGACCTCACAAAGGCTTTCGACACTATTCCTCATTCTAGTATTATAGACAAGCTCACCAGCTTGAACATAAACCCTTATGTCATGAGATGGGTTGCCAACTGGCTCGTGGATAGAACCCACAGGGTGAGAGTTTCAGGCTCTACATCTGACTCTAAACCGGTTACAAGTGGCATCCCCCAGGGCTCAGTCCTAGTATCCCTCCTGTTTGGTATATACTTCTCAGAGGTACAGGCAAGCATAGGAGGACTATGGCTGACCAAGTTCACAGATGACTGCAAACTAGGGGCCATAATTGAGTCTCCAGCTGATACAGACACCCTCCAGATGGGTCTCACAGAGATGGATACCTGGTGTCAAAATCATGGCCTCAAGCTAAATGCCAAAAAGTGCATAGCCATCCCCTTTAGAAAAAACAAAGTACATGTGAACTACCACATAGGTGGTAGTCCCCTAAATACAGAAAATGTAATAAGGGATCTGGGGACCCAAGTAGATAGTAATCTCTCCTTTGACAATCATATTGCCAAGGTGGTTAGAAAATCCTTCTATGTGGCCCACCTAATCACAAAAGGTTTCGTATTTAGAGCAAAAGAGGTTATTGTGCCTCTCTACTCATCACTCATTAGACCCATCATAGAATACAATGCCCCATGTGGGATGTATCTTACAAGACACCTGCAACAGCTGGAAAGACCACAAAAGTACCTCACCAAGAGGATTACTGGCCTCAAACAGATGCCCTATGCAGCCCAACTCAAGAAACTCCAGCTGTACTTGGTTGCATACCGCTTACTCAGAGGTGATCTCTGCCTGACATACAAGGCCATGTCCAACCCAAAATTGATGGACATGCTCCACCTAAAAAAAAAACAAATCCCGGAGAGCCACACGCTCTAGAGATATAAACCTCACCACAATGATATATAGGACATGCTGGAGGGATAGGTTCCTATCACAGAGACTCCCCATGCTTTGGAACATGATTCCAATATACATCAGGCAGAGCCCCTCACTAACATTCTTCAAGAGAAACCTTGATGGGTGGATGGGAAACAGAAACTTTACCCCGGGGATCACTGCAGTGGCTCTGCTGGACAGTGGCACAGGGAACTAATGGCTCTGCTGGACAGAGGCACAGGGAACTAATCTAAGGGGGTGGCGAAAGCCAACACATTCTGGTTAGGCTTATAAATACCCTTGGGCAGATAGCCTAGTACTTACCTATGAACCTATATCAGGAAAATCCTACTAGGACAGCTGAACTTTATTTGGGGTTAATCAGTGTCTCTGTAATTGATGTCAGGTGTGTACCCAAGAAGACTGAATGCTGTATTTAAATCAAAAGGTGATTCAGCAAAGTAGGTGTGCACACTTATGCAACCAGCTTATTGTAAGTTTTTTATTTTTTATATTTTTCCCCTAACAGATTTGTTTGTTTTTAAATTGAATTGTACAGGCAATAGGTCACATTAAAGGTGGGAAAAGTTTTGAAATGATTTATTGTGGTCTCATTTTTTATATCACAAAAACCTGGCATTTTAACAGGATTGTGTAAACTTTTTATATCCACTGTGTATACACACACACACACACACACACTCACACACACACACACACACACACACACACACACACACACACACACACACACACACACACACACACACACACACACACACACACACACACATATATATTAACATATATCTGCTACTGCTGTGAAAACAACCTTCCTATACAGATGTGTGTTGCTACTGTAGATGTGAGTAACAACCAGTGTACACAAACCCACTCTATTATTCCAGTACCATTGTCATCTGTCTTAAAATCATCCCCATCAATGTTTTTTTTTTCTTATCGGTTTATAAAGGAATCATAGTTGGAGGCACCCAGTACAGCTAGGGGCAGTTGGATTCCATACTGCCTTGGATTTTGCAAGTCCTACCATATAATTGTCCCTCTTCTGACACTGTGTTAGTGTGCAGTTCCTTCTGGCAGCAACATTTATATCCATAACTACCTGGTTCCATGCCAGCTTGTTTGGCACCCACATTTCCAAAAAGGCATTTGCCTTATGCCGTTCTCCTCATGGCTAAAGTTATCCTTTTTATGTCTTGAATCCTGCAGCTACATCATTTATTTACATAAAACAAAATGCCAAAGTCATATACTTAACCTTTTGATCCAGTCATCGCCAAAAACAAAGAGATGAAAGCATGCCTGGTTTTAATATAAATAATTCAAAGTTCTGAGGATAAAACCACATATCTGGCAAGTTAAAGTTGTGTTGTAGTTATCCACACAGTATCACCAACAAGTTCACTGTAGTATTGCAAGCACTTAACATTACACTCTCATGTCATACCATTGGCAACAGACCTAAAACTTTACCCTGCTGCTTTCCTGCACTTATACTGCCATTTTCCATTCATAATTGGCATTAGTTCACAGTAAAGCAGATGTTCCCTGGCATAAAATACACTGGAAAAAAATGCAATGTATCTCATTTGAGTAACTTTAGAATATGTACTTTTATGTTGTGTGCCATAATCAGTAAATGTCTCAAAAAGTAATACCCAAAATATCTTTTACATTGTAATTATTTCCACCCTATTTTAGTGTTGCTGTCACAAATTTGCATTTATAAGAGTCACTCATGTCTTGAATAAATACATGAATCACTGGCATATCATTGTCAGTGCTATAAAATACATATTATTCACATTTTTTAAAATCAATATCAGCTATTTTCAAATATTTTTTTTTTATTTTTTTCCTACTTTTTATTGTTTTCTATTGTTTTCTTACTTGAAAACTTTACAGTTTCCTAAAGCATTTCCCTATTGTCTCGAGGGCATCTCAAGTTATTATGATGATGTAAATCTCATTCACATAACATTAGGGTCATTTATGCATGTCCAATGCAAATTATGCTTATTCACACGTATCTCAATGAAAGACAGTAATACGTGAGTACATAAATCACCAGTCGACATAACTACACCTCCAGTACTTGCTTTTGAACCCACTTGCTGCAGTGACAACATCTGTTGCCATCCCCAGCACACCTCAACTGTCTGCAGGAATGTGTAATCAACTCTAGTAAATTCCTATGATTATAAAAATAAAAATGGAGTCACATCTTATAAAGTCTTCTTGTTTATGAAGTAGACTCAATGGCTGTCCTGATTACTGTGATATACCTTATTACCTGAAATCACTCAACAGGTAATATAAATTCATAATGATATACACAACAACACATCTTTAGATATGAAAACAAAACAAGTCAGTTAAATGGAAATTATTTACATTAATGCAATATAATTACATGTGTTCACATATTGGCAGTTACATATACATTTCTTCTAGTATATACCTTCAGGTATGCAATATTTATATAGTATGGTTTTAAACCTATATTTAATTTGATAAAAAAAAAATAAAACACTATAGAACTCTTGACTTCTCACTGTCACCCGATCTACCTACTTAGCCATCTGATCAGGCCTATGCTTCTGTAGGTCAGTGGACTTGTAATGTGATCACCGTTGAGGTTGACAGGTATTCACCCAACTCCTGCAAGATGACAATTTTTTTCCAGTCTACCCCACAGACACTGGACTCTATCTTATCTAAGCCTGTGTCCTTAAGAAGATAAAACATTATCTTGGTCTTCTTGTTAGACCAACTTGGAACTAAGCATTGTGTCTTCAGAGGGGCTGCTATCATTTAAAGTACCAGTGCCAAAGTGAGGAAAGGAAGTTCAGGGCTGTAGTGTACAGGTTTGGTACTTTACTCTCTGTGGTGTGATATCACCACAAAAAAGCTGTAGAGATATTATTATTGGATGTGATATTACTGGCAAGCTGAACTTAACAAAATTGCTTTGTTGCATAAATTTTTAAAAGAATACTTTCACCCTTCCTTTTCATCATAAATAAAAAGTTAAGTCCTGAAATCATTACTTTTAAGTTGTCTACATTTATTTCTTCTTGTGTGGTTAACATTTGCTATTTTATATGAACAGTAAACCTGGTAGTGATGCAGGAATCTTTTGTTTATGAATACCTTTTTCAGTGTTGCATTAGTGCAAATAATTTCCATTTGACTGACCTTTGTTTTGGTGCATGAGAAAGCATAAACGTCAGCAGAGAGAAACAACATGCCAAAGTTGTGTACTGAAACTTTTGATCCAGTTATCAGCCTGCATTCATTGCTGTATTTTTGGCAGTTACAGAAAGTATAAACATATCCATATACAGAAATGCATCTGTATTTAAATATGGAATGTGTATGTATATTTTTGTGAATAACTGCAAATGTATATATATATATATATATATATATATATATATATATATATATATATATATGTAAAGAAATGCTTGTAAGTACGTGTGTGTGTGTGTGTGTGTGTGTGTGTGTGTGTGTGTGTGTGTGTGTGTGTGTGTGTGTGTGTGTGTGTGTGTGTGTGCATCTGTGTGTGTGTGTGTGTGTGTGCATGTGTGTGTGTGTGTGTGTGTGTGTGTGTGTGTGTGTGTGTGTGTGTGTGTGTGTGTGTGTGTATGTGACTGTGTGTGTGTGTGTGTGTGTGTGTGTGTGTGTGTGTGTGTGTGTGTGTGTATTATTCTTACAAGTATTGTTTCATGTATATAAATGTCTGTATTTTAGTACAAACCAAGCTAACATATTTGTATTGCTCATATTTTCATGTATGGTGGGTAATAGTTTAATTATTACTTATACTATATGCAGAATTTTTTTAAGAAAGGATTTTGTTTTTAATAGCCGGAAAATATTTATGACTATTATAATTGTGAAACACAGTTGTTTCTTCCAAAATATTAACTGCAATTATAAGATGGTTAAGTCAGTTAGGCACCACACCCTAGCCAAAGTAAAGTTTGGGAGAGAGGGGTGGGGTTAAATTAGTAAGTGACTAACCAACCTAGAAGACAATGAGAAATGCATGGTTTGCTTATATCTGAATATATTTCTACACAGTCATCATATATACTTACACTTATTTGTCAGCAAATTATCAAAACACACATGTCCATGAACTATTAGGATTGCATCCATCTGTAGCAGGAAATATGTTTTGTTTAATGAAAGTTGATATGGAAGGATGTTAAAACTTACTTCCATTTGTTACATTTTTACAGCTTCTGTATTTGAGTGTAAGGTAAAACTGTGTTATCTGAAGAAAATTCTCAGCATATTACCTAAAACTGTAACTCGAGTATACAAAACACAGTGGAAAGTAGAAATTACACTCAAAACATATAGTAAGATTCCAGGAAACACTCTTCCCACAAACAGACACACTGTGCACACATATAAGAGTATAACAGTTTGAGAGAAGATGTAATGCTACTGTTTCAGCTATCATTAAGAAAAAAATATCAGCACATATGGATTAGGGGCTATGTCTGCATGACAATCTGTCCTTTACTGTTTCCAAGCATAATAAATGAAGGCATATTAAAAAATGAAAATACATGTTTAAAAAAATAAGCACAGATACTAAGTACAATAATAACTTTCAATGCCTTGCAGAATAGTACAAGTAATCATGTCAGAAACGTTAAAGAACCAAAACACTTATCATCTTTGTATGGCCATATAGTCTTCTAAACATAAGATGTTCACTAGATGGAAAATTCCTTCAATGTTGCTGTTTTGTACTTCTCCTATTCAAGAAATGCAATTGACATAAATATCATTATTGCTTCACAGTGCAGCATATTGTACCTTTTCTATATGTTCATCTAATCACTTGCAGTAAAGATTAATTCAGATTTCTGTATCCAAAGTTTCCAAGTTTAGCCAAACTTCCTTGAAACATAACCTTTTCAGATGGATGCAGTTGAGTTATATGTGCACTGAGAGCATATATACATGAATATGTATTCCATCTGCCTGTTCATTATTTTATTTATTTATTTATTTATTTTTTTTAAATATATAAAATCCTAAACCACCAAAGAAGCACAAATTACCACTCAACATATCCCCAACCAAACAGACACACCGATGAATCTCATACCCTGAAATAAAGGCAAGTGATTCTTGTTCGATAACTTTTAAAGTCATTACCTTATCAGGTTTTTCTTTAGTGTGGATTTTCAGAAGGGCGTGCATTTTAAAAATAATCCACTGTCTATTATTTAGTACTTTAAAACTGCCATGAACTGGAAGAAAAACACATCATTATTTTATTTATTTATTTATTGTTTTGTGGATGACATCTCAAAGTATGAGGCACACCGCACAATAGAAATTACAGTGGTGCTGGTTATGTGTCTTTATTGATTTATTAACATGCCTCTGCACACTCATATTGGTTACCTACTCAAAATCTAATTAAATGCTAAATATATATATTTTTTTCATTAAAGAAAATGTTGCCTGCAATACAAATCCCGTGTATATAGAGGACTGAGGTATGGAGGTTAAAAAAACTTGTTTCTGAAACACAGTCTTTCGGACAGAATGTCTTTTAGGGTCAGAAACTCCAAGGAATTAACATTCTGGAAATTAACGTTATTGTTTCTTCTCTCTCATACATAGAGACATGAAATAACTGTTTTAATCTACTGATGTCAGTGTAAAACTAAGTTATTTAGTATTTCTTGCTTCATGTTGATGATTGCCTTAAAGCAATGACCAGTCCCTCTTTGTAGCTATTATATGCTTAGCTAGAATTGCAGCCCAGTTAAGAGGGCTTAATAAATCTTGATTCAGCAGCACTATATGCAACCATAAGTTATTATGCAAATACGTAGCACTATAAAAAAACAAAAAAAAACAAAAACAAAAAAAAACTGTAGCTTGTTTTCCAGAAATGCAATTATCTTACTGTTTCAAACAAACTTTTGAAACATGTGCCAGTCAATTTATATCATTTCATTTCTTCACAAAGTCTATGCCGTGTGTAAGGAATGAAAATGGAAACTTACCAAAAGAGTACCACTTACACTTCTACATGTTAATTTAGCTATTGTCAAGCCAGGTAATGCTATGTGAGAATATGAAGAATTTTTGGCACATGTACAGACCAAACATCACAGGCACAATTAGTTTTACTTCATCTATGGTCAGCTTATTTCAGCACAGTTTTAACTCTTGCTTTTTCTTGCTAAAGATGAACAGGCATTAACCTTAATTTATGACATGTTTCACTTCAGTTATCTTCTTATGAATGTTTCTAAAGAATGCATGATGAACATACAGTTATCTTTAACTTTCAGTTAATGTTCAAAGAATTGTAACGATTCATACTGTCTTACAAACTGCTGTTTCATTAACTTAGATATTGCTACACCTGACGTTTGTTTTCTGAAAATCCTGCCAAACATTTTAACAGGTAATGTTCTTCCAACAACCTGCAAGTATCACTATTTAGTTAATTAGAATCTTGCTGTACAGTAAATTAACTATCTCTGAGAGTCATGGCAGATGCTTATCATATCACTGCAGATTTTTACACAGAAAATCCTTATCTGCATTAAAACACTTAATAAAACCAGGCATAGCAGTTGCCATATCAATGCAGATTTTAACTTTCTGTCCTGCATTTATACAGTTAAAAATGTAATGTCCATCCATATTATACATAGATGGAAATTAACATCAGAAGGTTAAAACTCCACTTTGTATTTGTCTGCCTGCTTTTTTAATGCATTACATCCTACATTAAAAACAGACAGTAATTTCATTACTATTACATTAATTACCTTTATCAGGATATTTCCAGAATATACCAGCTTGAGGATTTCTCTTCTTGATCACAAATTAATATAATCTCTTCTGCCTCAGGCAATTGTCTGCCATAGCCTGGGATGCATCTATGCAAAAGAGAGGCATCCACAAGGAAATATATGATACATCTGGAAATTTCTGAGTTTCCCTTCACCAGATCAGGATCAGTTTCCTCTGCTGCTTTGTTCATTTTGATCTCTCTTTTTGTACCCTGTCATCATGTATTGGCTCTCTATTGTTACACTGTCAGCATAGTCATGAGATTATTGAGTAAAAATGTAGCACCATTATTCTTACTCATATTAGGTAGTATGCTCAAGTAGATAATAAACAGACATTTTAACTATTAGTTCACCCAAACATAGGAAATGCATGCTTACCTATAAGCATATACCTACAATCTACCATGTGTTAGCTACATGATTTACAAAAGGAGGCAAAATAGTATTAATAGCTATTATTAAAACAGACTGTCACAAGAATTGTTGGCATATGTTGTTTGCATAATAAGGTAAAGGAGCCATGCAGTATCAGTTAACCAAAATGTTACATTACATTCCCATTGTATTTTTGTATCTACTAAAACAAGAAAACAATCCTTGATCAGTGTCAGCATGAATAGACTTTTCTGATTTTTCTTTTTTTAAGTTTTTTTATAGAATTTTCAATATGCAAAATAATCACATCAATATTTACAGTCAGAGATTTGTGAGGATAATAAATGAAAAAATAAATCAACTAAATGTCACACAAAAAATATATATTTACAGGAGTGTCCATTAACCATCAATTCATTCAAGTTATTATACATTACATTAAATCTAAAATGCAGTTTATTTATTTATTTTCTTACATTTGTTTACCGGCTAGTGTCCAACTGGGACAGGAACCCATTTTTGGTAGAGACTTGGGGAGAAAAGCTCCACAACAATTATTAGACAATAACATACCCCCGGATTCATGAATCCTCCGTGTAAGACTAAATAAGTCTTACTCGGAGGATGCAGTTAAACGGTATGATGTCAGCATGCCATGAATATTCATGAGGCCATGCTGACTCTACCCCAAGTCTAACACAGACCATGCAGGAAAGCAGGGGGCGTGTCCGACTGCCGAGCAGTCTAAAGGTCCATGCCCCTGCAAGTGTCTGAAATGCAAAATGTCAACACACAAGAGCAAGTCCGCTCAAATGTCCATGTACCCAACACCACACTCCCTGACATTGTAAACCCCAGTACAGTTATAAAAAGTAAAACATTAATTTTTTTTTCTAATTCCCGATATAGCTGCCCTTATTTGCGCGTGTGTGTGCAGGTGTGCCCATTGCTTAGCTGCATTTAGCAATCTCGACATGGAAGAGCAAAATAAGGAATGTTTATGCAAATTACACCAAATAGCAATAGCGTAGTGCTAGAGCATGCACACAAAGAGGAGGCATTCACGGTTCGAGTCCCACCACTCCCTTCCTATTTTATGTTCAAAATTAGTATATGAAATAATTACTGACATATATGATTAAACTTTTACTAAAAAACATTGAAATGGCCTATGTATCAGTGAACAAAATGTATATTTATAAAGGATCATGACATATAATTGCCCATAGTTAAGCAGCGCTTTACCCAGCGCAATTGGTTTGTGCAGAGGTGCATGCCGCGTCAACCAGCGCACCGTCGGGCAACGTGGAGCAAAGTAGAGCAAAGTTGCTTAAACACAGCCACACCCCCTAACCTGTCTGGACAGTAGTAAAATAAAAAGCAATGACAAGGTTCGAACCCAAGACACTGTGCACCATAATCAAAGTACTAAGCCACTAAGCCATGACAGGTTAGGATAAACAGCCACTGTTAATATATATATATATATATACTTATAAATGGTAGATTAACCATTGCTAAGCAGGTCTGCAGTCAGCCGAGAATTTTCAAAAATGACCAATCACAAAAAAGCGTGGGAAATGTGGCATATTTAAGCCCCATAGGCAGGAATACTCGCCATAACTGATTGTAGCTCCCATCTGCAGTTAGAATGGCTGGTGCTGGAGAGGGTACATGCTTTAGAGCGCAACGCTGGGGCATCGAGGAGTCGAAATACATGGTTTGACACCTTGTCCACTGTCATGAGTCAAGACTCCTGCAGGGCCAGTTCCAAGGGGCGGAGTACAAAGCAGAGGCTTGGAACCAGTTAGCTCATGATCTCACCAGTGTCACAGGCGTTCCTCAGACTGGTGAGCAGGTCCGTCACCACCAAGAAGACCTGAAGAGATGGAAGCAGGACCTACTGAACCAATGGATACAGGAGGCCCGTGGGATGCAAGATGCCCCACAACTGAGTAGGTAGCCATGGAATGCAGTATGTACGACATGCTAATTTATTCTATATAATGGATAGGTATGTCTCAATATCCCTTCATTTACTTCACAGCTGCAGGTGTCTGTGCTGCGAATCAGCAAGCCTATGCAGATAGGCTGCTAAGGCTGTGCCACCAGGCAGGTTAGTAATTATTCTGCATGTATTGTTATATAAAATAGGTGAGAGAGCCTGAAAGAAAATGTTGTAGCCCAATAATACAGCCATAAAATTCCCTGAATAATTCCTCTGCATGTACTGTTATATAAAAAAGTCAGAGAGCCAGAAAAAGAGTGTAGTAACCCATTAAGAAAGGTAAAATATGTCCAGAATAATATCTCTGCATGTACTGTCATATAAAACAAGTGAGTGAGCCTGAAAAAGAGTGTTCTAACTTGTTAATAAAGGTATAATATGTCTTGAATATGTCTGCCATATGCACTGTAATATCAAATAAAGGAGAGAGCCTGTGGAAAAGTGTGTAATGTAATTAATAAAGGAATAAAACTTGGAGTGTGTCTGTGTCACTTACTTTGAAATGTTGTTGTACCCTTGCATTATACAAATAGTACTGTTTTAATAAGTGATGGCAACCCACAGTTGGGCAGTCCCATCTAAAGTGGTTGATGGAAGTGCCAGTAGCTGTGAAGCATATATACAGTCCTCAACAGTCAGTTACTGGCTGGCATGCATAAGTAAATCTGGCACATGAGTAGCTCATTAATTTGTTCCCCAGAAATGTACTGTGCTACACGAAATGCAGGGTTCTGTACAAATTGAACTTAAAATAGCATGTGAACACATCCAGATATGTAGATAAAGAAATATAAATAAAATCAATAAATATGTAGCAGTAACATCTGCCTCTTGGACAGTTAGTATGTCAGATATAGGTCAGGTATATAATGATCTAGCCAAACCCATTACACAACCTAATGCACGTTGGCATGTGTAATAATACATGTAGGGGATATACACCTGCAGTCAATACGAATGTAGTGTAGACTAAAAGTACTTATAAGATGTTAATTGAGGTTTCTTTCTACACCCTACTGTATGTGCATAAACCATGCAATCCCACACTTCAATGGGTATGTGTAATCTCAAAACATTTGTTGGGACATATGTCCTATTGCTTTATAAATATCTGCATTAACTTTGATGCATGTGCCCTGTTCAAACACCACAATCATGGTGGCCTATTGCTACCAATCATCCCTGCATGCTGTTGGAATGTCCACTGTCATTTAATATATGCATGTGTTATGATTGCTGTTCAACTGTTGGAACCTTGGTGTGTTGGGTTAATGGGAATGTTACTGCATGCTGTTACAACTAATTTGGAATGCTGTTGTTTATGTTGTAATTAAACACACCTAATCACAGAACGTATGGGAAGGCCGGTCCCAGAGGACTCACCTGTCCCTCCTCAGCTGGCAAGTGCACCTGGCACCAGCAGGTCTGGTGCCCAGCCCAGGCTCCCCTCCTCCATTGGGCCTGTGCTACCTTTGGGTGGAAGCGCTGCAGGGGATGGGGCTCGTCCCCCCCGTGCAACCATGGGTGGAGAAGGGCCACCTGTCATCCTTCGAAGGGTCTGGGTTGTGGTGCTCAGGGAGATCCAGCATTCAGTCACTGATCCCCTACGCCAGCTCAAGGTGAGAGTGGTGTGTCTCATGGGTGGGCCTGCCCGTCCTACGCAGCCCCCAGCACAGCCACCCTCGGGGCTGTGAAGGTGCAATGGTAATTGCCCATGGGTGGGGATCTCAGTTCCACTGTTACCATCGGTGGGCTCATGGGCTTGCAATTTACAAACATCCATCCCCGTCAATTGTGTTCACCCACCCCTTGTGTCATACACTGCCCCTGTATGCATCTTGTTTGTCTTGTCTGTTTACCTCCCCAACCTACCTCCCCAAATATACCTACTTCCTCTACCTCACTTTCCACTCTCACCTGAAAAAAAAAAAAAAAAAAGGCAATCTGTACCCAAAAAAATTATGCCCCATACATAGCTGCCCATTTTGCACACATGTCCACTGGACATGTAAACTGATAATTATAATTGACAGTACAACATACTTTGTTGTACTCACCCCTCTCCCAGGGGTGGAAGGTTTCAAATTTCACTCCAAATTTATTGCATATGCACAGCTGTTACTGGTAAAGAAATGGGCAGCTATGGACCTTCCCTACACCCATCCTGCACATCCCAAGCTTGTTTTCCTACTGTCTTTCCCTCTTTGTTTCCCCTTTTTCACCACTTTCCTATCTCCCCATTTTCTTTTCTTTCAAAGAAATTAGCGTGGGGTTTAGCAGGAGTAAGTACTTTTAAGCAGTACTATATACTTTTAGATCAGCTAGGATGACTACCTTAGACCTAGATTTTAATGATGAGTGTTTATTGTTAAGTAAAATGTTTGCACAACATGGCTTCCCTGTACAGTTGATACAATCATTGGTAACAGAAGTGAGCCTTAAGAGACAGTTAGGTGTAGTAAAACCTTTACTCAATAGTAACCCTGTAAATATAACAAGCATTGGGATAACAAATTCAATAGAATGTAGTACGAGTGATAATTCCCCACCATCAGCACAGTTAACAATTGGCGAGACAACTAAAGAATTTCAAACTAGTTTCATAACTACTTTTAGTAACGATAGCCAAATGATTAGAACTATCTTGAATAAAAACTGGGAATTAATTTTGCTTGATAGATCTTTGACTGCTAAACTTGGACAAATGCCAAGCCTAGTCTTTAGGAAAGGAGCTAATCTAAAAACTTTACTTGAGAGGAAAAGCATGGGACCCCTGTCAAAGCGAGTAGGAATGAGCACATGTAATAACTGTAGAATGTGTAAACATATAGAGATAGGGGAAAGTTGTATTGTTAATGGTAGGACCTGTAAATTGAGGTCTAAATATAATCGTAACTCTAAACTTGTGGTTTACATAGCTAGGTGCCAAGTATGCCCGGCTTTTTATATCGGTAAAACCAAACGTAAATTAAAAGATAGAGTGTATGAACATACATATGCCATAGAAAAGAAAAATGATGTAAATCCATTAGCAAGACATCTTACTGAATACAGTAATCATAAATTCCTTTTTAAAATTATAGACCATGTGAGCTTTGATATAAGGGGTGGACCATTTAATTTGATGCTCGAAGAGCGTGAGCTGTTATGGCAAGTGAGATTAAACGCATTTTTAAGCCCTGGCTTGAACGAAGCTTGGAATATTGCTTGCCTCTTAAAGCTAAAAAGTTTAAACAGATGAAGTTGGTATTGGTTACAATAATGTACTCCAAAACAAACGTGTCTTTATTTTGGTTAATAGTAGTCTAGCCTTTATAACTAGAAGTTATTATTAACTTCTATTGGGCAATTTTGCCTTTAACAGTAATTTACAATCTTTAGACTTTTAATGATTTTCTTTATTTAGACTTTCTTGAAAGAATGGAGCAGGTTAATGGCAATTTCTGACTTCCTGTAATTGTTATTTAAACTGACATTCCTGTACAAAATGGATAAAAGTATTGGTTACCAAGATGGACCAAACAGTTTAATATTTCTCCCACTTTCAATATGTAATAGTTTTACTTGCATTACCATATAGTATTGCTTGAAATTGCAGAATTAGGTTGTGTTTGTGTGGATGAAAAATCTCTGATTTTTTAGGATAGTTACTTTAATAGGACTACCACGAGGCATCTGTCGTATTGGACTGTTGATTGTTTTTTATAAGCAGCTAACATTATCTGTTAAAGATAGCAAACTCAACTGGTTCGTTAGTTTAATACGTTTTTATGGTTTGTTGAACGTTGCAAAATACTGGATGTATGTAAATTTGTTCTTTATATGTAATACCACTTTAAACACGCGCAGGTATTAGAATTCTCGTATCAGCTGATGCTGATCTTATGATATGAACAAGTTGATTTAAGCGGTGTGTGTTTTAAATAACGTTTTTAAAAAAATGTTTGTATCTGAAGAAGTTGACACATTGGTGCCAACGAAAAGCTCTTCATTCGACTAGAATAAAACAGTGCATTTTACAAGTTTATCGGCTCACAGTTATTTGTCGGAATTCCTTGGATCCTTAGTCACTCTATGTCTGGGCCCTTGTTCTGCTCAGTAGCAAAATAAACCACCTCTGTCTGTCTCAAACCCTAGACCTTGGACACAGTAGACTGCATGAAGTACTACTAAGCCACAGCAGATATACAATAATTTGGTGCTGAAATAAATATATCATGCATTACAATGAGTGAATGTAAAGGAAAAATAGGAAGGCCATAACACAAAGCTTGTTCTGTGGATCTTTACCAGCAGTTGTTGTGGAATTGCATTACATGAGTGTGATATGAGAAGCAGCCATTCAAGCAGCAAATAATGTTACAGAGGCACTTTACAATCCCCACACAATATCATAGCAGGACAAACAGTGGCATATCTGATTAGGGCAGAGGCCATACTTCCTAACTGTGACTACTTTTCAGGGATGTCCCTGACTGTGAAACATATTTTAGCTGTGCCCCTCTGAATCCCTCTGAAAAGTACTGATGCCAGTCAGAAAGGTGGGGTATTACACAATGAATACTGACAATAATAACAGTAGACACTGTTTGTACTTCATAAAAGGAGTACTAATCCATATGCACTGCTTCACTCAAGTCTACACTTACTGTCTCTATTATGTGTAAGGTGTACCTCACTTTTAACTACCTATCCCTGACTCCATGCAAAGATGTATCTGAGTGTTTCATAGGCCTGGCAGAGGCACAAACACACAGGCATATCAGCTATTCTGCTGTTACACACTCTGCAAATAGCTTTGGTAGGACCTTCACAAGCATACCCTTATGTAGGAGTACAACACAGAAATACCAAATGATGTAGCCATGTACTGGTAGCAACTGACTGTAACAATGCCATCGTTCCAGTCCTGAAAACACCTGTGAATTGCACAGACAAAGAATAACAATGCAACTTCTGGCTACCATCTGGATAGGTTCACAGTTGGGAACTATGCAGACAGACCACCTGCCTTGATAAACTAACAGGTACACACCAATTCTTTAAGTCCAGTAAGATAATATTCACACAGTAATACATAATGCTCTCTGTATGTAAGCATCCCCCCACAATTAAAATATACTTGTGTGTTTAGGGTCTACCAAGGGTGTAGGTAGGCATACTCAGTACTGGAATTGTCCAGTTGTCATGAATACCCTGTGCTAATGTCAACAATAAAAAACACAAACCCTGCAGAAGTGAGTACATTAATATTCACAGTATAACAGTTCACAAACAGTTCATGTGTCAAAAGAATACTTCTCAATAACTACTTTTGTATGGCAGTTAATTATATGAGTAGGAAAAAAACTACATAGTCACATAGATGTTGTGTAAGCATTTGTAGGGGAGAGTTAAACTCTACACTGATAGCTCTGTACTGGAAGTGGCAACAGTCAGGTCTGAGTACAACATCTACATCACTGTCTACACCTCTAGCTTCATATATAAGAAGTATAACAAACTTCTGACTTACACAACAGTGTCCACAGCAAACATGCATGGGCCCCACTCTGGAAATCTGAAAGGGCTACGCCTACATACCTTAAGCAATTTATAGCATTGGGTTGCTATGACAGTGAGTACTGCAATTACCACACAGCAGGCTGTATGCATTTACCAAATGCTGGGCACCAATTGATGCAGAGGGCATCACATGCACATGCGCAGATACCTATAAAAGCAGATTGTACTTGCTATCCCCACATGCAGTCATTACATAGCATGTGTCAGCAACGCTAGAACTCCTGGAGAGTAGTGACAAACTTTAGTACTTAATAAAGAAATATTTAATTAAGTAACACATATATATATACTTAATTATAACCTAAATATATTAATTAAGAAAAAGAAATTAATAACCAAAAATAAAACTTAAGTAAAAAACTTTACTTAATAAATTAAAAAAAAAAATTGTCAAAGCATACACAGATGGACCTGAAAGTGACAAACAGGTATGCAACAGATTTGTAGTTACCGGCAAGTAGTAGATGATTATGAATAGTACTGTACATACTCTGAAACATGCATATGTGGCAGCAGTAGGTATGTATGCACTGATGCCATGCATAACTACTGCCATGGACAAATTAGTGTGTAGCTGTGTGCAGTGGGACATAACTGTGACATATGTAGCTCAGCATTACATGTCAGACATCTGAACATGTTATCTATGGTCTGTACAGTACTGCGTATAATGGCAGTTTGGGTGAGTAGTGCAAACACCTATATAAACTTGGATGTGACAGAGTAGGACATGCATGATAGTCACATAATGTGTAGCTTAGCATTGGCAACAGCTGTACCAGGCTAGTATAGTAATGTAGCATTTGCAGCTATATATACTCCCTGTACTATTACTGTATGCACACATGTGACAACTGTCCATGTTGTAGCAAGGCCCAACAGGTCATCTGTGAGGTGTACAGACTTACAACAGTGTGGACCCTGTGTGTGTATGGCACACACATATGGAGAGATATATATGTGTCTGATATATTAGCATCTGAACATGTGAATAGAGCAAGGGACATACTGCAACTGTTTGTGAAGGGTGGACATTTATATGTTGGTGCAGGTTGTTATGTGCATATTTATATGTAGGTTGTAGTGTGTGGCAAACAAGACAGCATACAGTGCTGGCATATGACATGTGGTGTTTAAACGCCGTGGGTATGATTTGTTAGGTTTTTAGTCTTCCAGATAGGGGGTCCTGCTAAAGATACATGGGCTGAGAATACCTTCCATGCATTCTGTACAAGACTGTGCAATATCATTACCTAAGTGTATCCCTGTCAACCTTTGCATACTTGATATTCCCACCATGAAAGGTGGACTGTATATGTGCTTATATGTATATCTCTATGTACACCAATGGATATTCATATGTATGCTCAAGCTCAATGTTGTACATGTATTGCCATCCCTTTTGTTAAAAACCCTGTACCCATGAACCACCACATAGGTGGTAGTCTACTCAACACCAAAAGTATGATAAGAGACTACGGGACACAGGTGGACAGTAGTGCCCCTTTTGATAATCACAGTGCCACATTAGTCATGTAAACTGAGTATGGTCCACATGTCATCAGAAAAGGTGTGTCATCCATGGAAAAAGAGGTCACTGTTCCACTCTACTCATCAGTCATAACACCCATCACAGAGTACAATGGCCCTGTTGGTATGTACCTCAGAAGACATCCACAGCAACTGTAGACACCAGACACATATCTCACAAAGAGTATTACCAGACTCAAACAGATGCCCTATGCAGACTGTCTCACAAAACCACAGCTACACTGTGTCGCATACCGCCTACCCAGAGGCTACCTCTGCCTAACATACAAAGCTATGCCAAACCCACAGGTGTTGGATATGCTCCATATAAACAGATGAAACTCCATACAAGCTACACACTGTACTGATCTAAACCTTGTAACGTCAAAAAGCAGAACATGCTGGAGTGGTACATTATCATCTCAGACACATACCATACTCTGGAACTAACTACCTATCAATAGCAAATTAAGGTCCTCATTAGCAGTTGTCATGAATAATCATGATGATTGGATGTGAGAAAGGAAACACAACCCAGCCATCACCTCTGTGGCTCTACATGACAGGGGCGCATGAACCTACATACATGGGTGTTGAAGGGCAGGGTACCATATGGCTAGGCTTCCAAGGACCCGATACACACATGCATGTACTTATTGCATTACTTGCTATGTGAGGTTGACTGGGTGTGATGGAGAATGTGTAGGCAAATGTGTCAAAGATGTGTATATGTGTGATAGCCTAGTGGGAAACTGTGTATATCATGGTATGTAGTGTTGCAGCTCTAATCCCAGCAAAAGATATGTATGCTATTTCTAGGCAGGAAAAGCAGTATGGCATACGGTGTGACGTAGTCCCATGGTGTTCACTGGAGTGTGCCAGTGTAGGCTAAAGCAGTACATGTATGCTTATTGATTGTTAACACTAGTGAATACAAATCCTGTATGAACTGTAGTACTACCTGAAGCTGTAGGCCTAAACAGCACAGTATGGTTTATGTCCACATTGCTTGGAAACACTGTTTTGTTTGTTACCTGTAGTCCTCACACATTACATACCTCAGGCATGAGGTTTTGTAGGTGCTGACACACAGTACTGTATGGTACACAGGTAAAACTAATCTGGGTTGCCATACCTTTGTGTCTTGTAGGTATGTCTGATGTGTGAATGGGTATGCCTGTAACATGGCCTCTGTGGTATGTGTGTCGCATGATATAAGTGTATATCTAGCAGCATGTATAGTGTAGTACAGCAGTATGCCATCTATAGTGATGAATGTGCACATATGTTACTGAAGGGTTTGCTATCAACAAGTAGCATGGTGTACTGGTAGTACTGTAACTGTACTTGACATTCATTTCAATGGATGACAAATGTCTGTGTGCATTAGCTTCATATACACCTCCTGTGGCTAGGTGGTGCATTGTGTCGCATACAGTGTGCCATGTACTGTTGTATAGTCTTACATACTGGTTTCACTTTGTTGCTGTGCAGAACATGGTTTGGTATATAGTATGTGCCAGGCACTGTCAGGCAGTTGTGGGCTTAGCAGTCATATGTGGTATTAAAAGTGTGTATCTACTGACAACCAATAGGTTGCTATATATGTCATTTCATTGATGTCTGTACTTTAGAATGTTAAGTGTGCCACATGACTTGCTCACAATTACTGTTTTATCGTCTTCCAGGGACATGGCTCAGAACAGGAAACCTGCTTATTCCCTTGAGGAGGAGGAAGTCATCATAGATGCCCTGATACATCATCACAACCTGCTGTTCTGCAGAACCAGCCAGGACCAGCATGGGTGCACTGCACTGTGGCAGGATGTTGTCCATCGGGTGAATGATGTAGGCATGCATAACTGGACTTATGAGCAGGTACGCCATCACTGCAGTGATTTAATCAGACATGTCCGGCAGCATGCCTCCAATGTCCACAGACAACAGCTTGCCAGAGGTGGTGGTGCAGCAACACACCCCCCCTCACCAGAGTGGAAGAGCTGCTCCTCAGTGTGGTGGCTCCTGGCCAACCAGTACAACAGACCTGTGTCATCATGGAGGCCGGAGTCACCCAGCACGTCAATACAGAGTGTGCAGGTAACATGGCATATCTGTAGACTACTGTTAGCTCAATTGTTTTGTTAGAACATGCATTTATCTGATGTGTACTGTGTATTCAAAAGATGTGGAGCCTGGTGTCATGCAATACTGATAATTTGGGACATAATCTGTATGCCTGTGACTGTCACCTCTTGTACTACTGTAAAATTGCAAACTCACAGCAGCAATGCCATAGTTGTTGACACTGACAAACTGTCTCATATCCTTGCAGGTCCCCCTGGTGTGATAGCAAGACAGCAGACACATGCTGGTGAGTGTTCTACATTTAATATAGCATATAACATTGTATAGGCAGAGTCAATACACATGCACACAACATACACCACTTTGTCATATGCAGTAAGTGTTAATATGATACACATGGTGTATGTAGACACCTGCTGTAAGGTCATACTCCAGTATCTGAAATGTCATCAGCACAGCACACATACTATACCTGAGGGGTAGAAGCCTATCATGGGGTGGTGTGACATGCTTCAACACACACCACATTCATGTTAGGCAATGCTCCCTATTGAACACCTTACATACCCATGTCACAAATGGCTGTGAAATGGTTAATGTAGCCAAAGTGGTGCAGGTCAGGTACAGAAAGCTAGTTGCCAGTGTGACATACATTATTGGCCTTGAGTGACCACATGATGCTGCCTGATGATGGCTCATGATACTGCACTACATCCAGTTACAGTAACTACAGTGCTACACATAGCATTCATTGCTATACACCTGACAGTTGTGTGCATCCGGCCATGGTATGTATACCTATGAGTGATGGTGCACAGGACATTTGAAAGCATTTCAGACTTGCACTACAATGTTGTGTCCATGTACACATCGTGTTCCAGGGTGAGGCAAATCATTGAACGACACACATGCATCAATGACATGTATACTGTTATCAACAAGGACTCTCTACACTTGCACTGCATGTTGTTGAGCGACACACATCCTGCATGCTGACACATGTGATAGGACTCTTTGGCTTGTGATACTGTTCTCCACCATCAACCACTAATGAATATGTTCCATATTGCTGTTGGTGTGTGTGTGTGTGTGTGTGTGTGTGTGTGTGTGTGTGTGTGTGTGTGTGTGTGTGTCAACTTGACTGAGTAGTGTATTTGTGTGCATGTTTGCATGTGTGCATGTGTGCATGTGTTCATGTGTGCATGTGTTCATGTGTGCATATGTTCATGTCTTCATCTGTTCATGTGTGCATGTGTTCATGTGTTTATGTGTGCATGTGTGCATGTGTTCATGTGTTCATGTGTGCATGTGTGCATGTGTTCATGTGTGCATGTGCTCATGTGTGCATGTGTGCATGTGTGGTAACATCCTGTACAGATGGTAAAGTGTGTTTTCTGTCTTCCTCTCACAGGTGCTAAGGTATTGTTGGATGAGTGCAGCAGGGAACCTGAAGTCACTGCCACAACTAGTGGACATGAGGATAAATGTGTTGCGGCACAGGCGGGTTTGACAGGGTCTGCCGTTGGTCTGCCAATCAACAGTACACAGCTTTTCACCCCATCTATGCACACATACATACTGCCAATACATCCCTCAACACCAATGGCCTTAGCTGAGGAACAGCATACAGTAGGCATTGACCAGGATAGTGTGGTATCTATGGCAAATGCAACCCCTCACAGCAGCCATGCCCAGAAACCTGGTACGGTACCACATAGGCATATGTCCAGGGGTTCTCGTGGGAGTACTGCTGGTTGTAATGCCCCTGGCAGACGTGCTCCCACAGGTCTCATAACCTCAGGTATGTTCTGGGCTGTAATGCAGGCACAGACACATATGGAACAGTACACCAGGCAGGGAATAAGGTTGCAGAGGGCTCGACTCATCACATCGCTATTAATGACAGTATCCGTGACCTTGCCGGTGCCATCCGTAATTACACCGAGGTCATTGATAGACGTTGGGGGGAGACACTAGATGTCCTCCGCAATGTAATATCCATGTGCCAGGACAGTGCAGGATGGCTGAGATGTTGACGTGGACGTATGCCAGCAACATTATCAGCTAGAAGTCGTTGTGGATGACACACAAGACCCAGCCACTCCCGTAGTGGCAGTACCAGCCCCAGCAATGTTGGGGCTGGGCTGTCGATAGACTGTCCTAGATGACCACGTGCACGTGGCTCTGGCCAGTCCCAGCAGAGACATGGGTCCAGTCGACATCCCTCTATCTCTGACAATAGTACCCAGTCTGGCTTAGTACCTGATACTGTCTGTGTCACCCCTGCCAGGCACAGATACTGTGTCCATGGCTGGAGACAGTAATCTGTACAGCCTGGCAGGTACAGTCTGTGGCTATCCCACAACCTCCCGTATTTGGCAGCCACAAGGGGGAACTGTGTGCATGCAGACACACACACATAAACTAAACACCTAGGGCTAACACATACACACATTACATCAACACTGACCCATACTGTATTGTTGTCCTTCACACACACACACACACACACACACACACACACACACACACACACACACACACACACACACATACATGTTGATTGGATGGGTCATTGTCGGGCTCTGGCAAACCAATAACACACCCTGTGCATATGATGAAACTGTGCCACCTCCTGTCATCTGTGACATTGATGCAGGAACAGGCTAACATGGTGCTGATGCACAGGATGACCTAATAGCAGTGTAGCAATGTTAGCATGTTGTCAACCGTAAAGCATAATGATATCCTTGTAGGTATAATTGAGCAGGCACGATGCATTAAAGCGATGAGTATCAATGTAGTATTGTTTACACCAGTGTTAATTCCAAACATGGATTGTCCACCCATGTGCCACTTGGCTGATGTGTGTGGCACTGGCAGCATGTGTTGGTGAGTGGATGGTACTTGTGTGATGTGTGCAGTACAGATTTGCAGGTGTACATTTGGAAATATGTTGGAGGAGCACTGTCTGCATGTACGTGCATGGTGGACACATGGGGAGGTGACATGCCCTGTATTACACAGTGTTAACACTTCATATTTCCTATTGGTGGCCAGTATGCATTTTACTACACATATGCTACAACTTGGGTACACATGTGTGTATGACATGGTTTGACACTATGCTGTGGGTGATACTGTTAATATCGGTCATTGGTTTGCATTCTGGTAGTGTACATAACCTCAACAGCCTGATTTTAACCAATCGTTACATGATGTCTTGACAACTGACACACAGCTGTAGGATACACAGTAGCATTTGAATCCTTCTGGTACTGTACTATACCAGTTACCAGTGGTATTGACCGCCACACATTCCAGTGACCACTCCTGTTTGGCATGTGGCCATCCTAGGTACAAGCAGACACACTAGGGATATGTCTGTCCACATCTGGTAATGCATACAGTGGCCTACAATGCATTCAACAAATTAGACACTTATCCTCCACAAGGGTATCATACAGACAGATACCTGTTGACCAACCCATGCTGTGAAGCTATAAGCCAACTATAGCATAGTCATCCACATTTACTATACATAGTATCCTGACAGTACCACATTGGTAGTAGCCCACAACATGTAGCAGGGGTACCGATTTGTACATACAGCCACATGTGATGTCATCTGTCCTTTGATATTCACATTCCCAAAGGTATGCTGATGTCCCTCAGTGTATCACATAAGCAATGAGGGGTTTGTATGCATATCCATGGAGTTATTGTACACCTATAATGAATGCCCATTATTGACAGACTGTGTTGTGTTTGAACATGTCTGAAATATGCCCCAGGCATGAACTCTCACTCACACTATTCTATAGAAACTGTCATGTGTGTGTGTGACACAGATGACCTAGGGCACAGATAACTACAGTGGCTGATCTTGTCACATACATACATATGTGACCTACGGTCTGAGAAGCAGCAGCACAAACTGTCAATGGTAACAGATGTATTCGTGTAGAAAGCAGGCTTCACACCTATGAAGTGATTGAGGTCACATGTACATATATGTCTTTTCCACACAGTTACCAATTGAGGTCACATCTACATATATGTATTTGCCACACAGATACCTGAAGTGTGCAATGCACATACTGTTTTTTTCTGATATGTCATACAGTAGTAAAAGCAAAACCCACAGCACATTGATTAACAATGTCACACACACGCACTCAGCAATTGCAGGATTCAAACCCCTACCCAACTATGTTATGATACTAGAGAGCTATGAATTACCATGATGCACTATGTGCTTTACTAGGAGCTTTCATTTCCACTGCTGTATTTGTGGGATACTGGCATCATCAGACTTGCCAAAGAGGAATGTACCTCTTTTAATGTGTTTACTCAGTCTCCAAAAAGGGAACTCCTCTCAAAGGAAATCACATACACACACACCCTCCCACACAGTCAGCAATTGTAGGATTCAAACCCCTATCTAACTATATTATGATACTAGATAAATACGCATTAACACAATGCGCTAAATGCTTTGCTGGTGAATTCTGTTTCCACTGCTGTATTTGTGAGACACTGACATCATCAGACTTGTCAAAGTGGAATCTACTTCTTTTAATGTGTTCCTAGTCTTCAAAAAGGCCACTCTTCTCAAAGGAAATCACACACAGCACTTGCAAGACTCAAACCCCTACATAACTATGTTATGGTACTAGAGAGACACGCATTAACACAACACGCTATATGCTTTACTGTGTGGCTTCTTTTCTCCTGCTATATTTGTAGGATGCTGACATCATCAGACTGGACATGGTAATGTGTGTGCACTTTGTTTTATGCAATCCCAGGAATGAACCATGTGGGTCAGCAGGTGTTAACAGCTTGAACAGGACTCCACAGTTCTTAGCTTGTGTGATGTATCTGTGGATAAATTGCCATTCCTTCATATGACAATACATATTTATGCACAGATTGTTGATTTTGTGGATATGACATGTGTCTGGGATGTTGATAAAGGGCTATTCAAAGTCTATGTGGGACGTGTGTAGCTCCTTTCAGTGATGTATGTCCTGGGTGGCTGCCTTGCAAACAGTCTAGCAGGTTTGGGAACCATGATCTGCCCATGAACATACCACAGTTGGTAAGGCTGTGTGTTTTCCAGCTTCCAATAGCTCTGTTTATGACTTCAATCATCAATCGTAATGGACTCCATGGCCTTGCAGATCAGACTTCATAGGATTATAGGACTATAGTTCCCATGGTCGGTTATGCACCAACACTTGTGGGGTGTGCTATATGTTGCTGTAACACGTTCAACAGTTTCAGATCCTGTAGAGAGGGTGAGGCTCAACAGACTGTTCAGGTGCAGGGTCTGTTTGTTCTGTAGTTCACTTATGACACATATAGGGAAACAATGTAATCCAACTGATGCCATGTTTTCGGCTTTGGGAGGAGCTGTTTACCCATTCTACATGTGATATCTCCTGGTATGATGATAGGGCCTTTTGTCAGTGGAAGGTGGGTATGTATATGGGCCTGTCTGGCAGGATGTCAGCATTGTCAGTCAGGTACAGCTGGCCCTGACTCAGGACATATATGAGTGTACATTGCTATTTATGACATAGCTGAAGGAGGTCTCATGGTTCTGTCTGGACTCCTTCACAGAAAATCTTTCCAAAACACCGACAAACCTGAGCACTAAACCCCTGTTATACTCTTTTACACACTTAACACCCTACTGATCCTTTGTGATCAGTCAAAAGAGTATGTCATCATAATACCCTGGCATGTCCAAAGGTCGGTTTCATGTATACTCTCCAGTCCAGCTGGTGAATATTGGAATTTTGACGCAATGTTACAACTGCCTTATGTACACAGACAATTTTATTTTTATTTATTTTTATTTAACATTTGTTGACCGGGAATGTCCGACTAGGTTCCACAGAGCCTGTTTTCAGCGGAGGCCCGGGGAGAAACGCTCCAGATGCATGTCTTTGGAACTCTCCTCCTCCCAACAACTCAGATATATGTGAGAGATGCAACTATATTGACAAACAGGAGGCTGAGCTCTCTCAACCCATGACTGGCACAGTCTATCAGGTGGTGAAGGTAACCACACACACCACAAATCCAGTCTCACATAGACCTATAACGACAGCAAACAAAATATGTTACCACACAAAAACATACTCGGAGTCTCTAAATAAACTATGCCTAAGCAGCAGAGACCTCCAAAGCAGACACCCAAACAACTGCTACCCCACAACAATACCAACATATCACATAGTTCACAAAGTCAGTGTGCCACACAGTCACTGCTGTTAGGGCTAAACAACACACCTAATACACTTGCAATAGGTGACTCTTATTGTCAGACACACTGACGTCCCACTCACCAGGCTGAACAAGGAGAAGGTCACTTTGGGCTGTCTGTCTGGTGCCAGGATGCACCCCATAACACATGCACTCAGGTCACTCCAAAGCAAGTACAAATATAGCTCCATCCATTGTCCATGCTGGTGTGAATAACCTCAGATGTTCCTCCCTGGACTACATGACAAGAGACATAGAGGAGCTCTCTGATAATGTAGCCCAGGCCAGTATGACCCTGACCTTGTGTAGCATCTTACCCTCACCAAGAATGATGGCACAGTATACAGACAAACTGATTGCTTTTAACAGTTGGCTAACATATTGGTGTCATTGAAAGGGGATCCGGTGTCTGTCAGCCTGGGATGACATGCTCGACATGCCATGTAGCTTTGCTATGGATGGCTTGCACCTGTCAACCCTGGACTTTTGAATACTGGCTAAGGCTCTTGCCACCCCCATAGTGCCTTTTTTAAGCGAGGCTCAAAAGACAAACCCACCTCCATAGGCGTTACAAGGTAAAAGAAACTAAGGTTTATGCTGCTCAACACCAGATGTCTAACCCTCAAAATGCGTGCACTCAGGATTCTCCTCAGTATGGAGAATTTTGATATCTGTGCAGTAACAGACACCTGGTTCAGGCTCCTGAAAGCACACCAGCACTACCAGGTTATACTTCATACCATGCTTTTCGGCCACAAGACTCAGACCAGCCAACAAAAATAGATGGAGTATCCATATACATCACAGATAAACACACCACCAGGTTAGTAGCACTGCACAAAGCATTGGAGACCATACATGTGCAACTAACAGTGGGAAAAACTGCCTTTCAGTTTGTAGCCTACTACAGACCACCCTCCCAAACTCAGGAACCCCACTTTGCTATCCTGGGAACACTGGAGAATATGAAGATCTCTCCAAACACCATTTTATTGGGTGACTTCAACTACCCAAACATTGACTGGGAATACTACTCAAGCCCCAACACCCTCGCCCAACAGTTGCTAGAATTTATAAACTCAAATGCTATGGCACAACTGGTCACCACACCCAGAAGAGGGGAAAACATATTGGACCTGATCATCACCGACATGGGAACTCTATGTTCCACACCAGAGGTATACCCCTCATTGGTAAGGTCAGACCATACATTTATCTCACTGGACATCCATATCCCATCCCCACCCCTATCCTAGGTAATCTTGGTGAAGAACTTCTCAAAAGCAAACGTCACACTTCTTCAAACCAAGGTGGTATCCTTCAAAGACCCTGGGACAGTGGTAAATATGGCTTAGACTGCTGAATCCTTTACAAACACATTCTATGGACACCTACTAGAATTCATGGATCATGTTATCCCAAATAACAACAAGACTCACTCCTCCAAAGGCAGGGGACCTATATGGTGGACCCCGGCCATTAATAAACTATACAACGAAAGGAGGAGGCTACTACATGATAGAGCACAATCCCAAAAAGGGAAGGCATCTCTGATCAGTACTAGCAAAAAGCTATGATTACTCATGAATTCATCTAAGGCTCGCTTCTAACGTAAAATTGCACCAGACACTAAGGACAATCACAAGGCCTTCTTTACTTATGTCAGGAACCTGGGTGGAAACTCCCAGATATGCTATGAGTTACTGCATAATCACAAAACATACACTGAACCCACAGACATTGCCAACATCCTGGCAAACAGGTTCAGTGCAAATGTCTCCCCCATCCCCCCTAAAGAGCAAATGTCCATCCCAACAGAGTGTAGCCTCCCTGACATCACAGATGAACAGGTGAGTGCTGCCCTCTCCAAAGCAGACAAGACAGCATCAATGGGACCAGACGGTGTCCCAGCCTGCATCTTACATGAGTTTCATGACGAACGTAACCCTCACATTAAGTCACTGTTCAATATCAGAGTTACTACAGGATATGTACCCAAGGAATGGCATACAGCAACAGTGGTCCCGCTCCACAGAGGTGGTGCCACAACGGACCCTGGACAATATTGCCCTATAAGCCTAACTAGCCTGGTCTGCAAAGCTATGGAGCGTATTGTCATGGAACTCATACACATAGACATCGGGAACCTACAGACACTGGATCCTACACAATTCGGCTTTGTTGTGGGCAGATCTTGCCTCTTGAACCTGTTCGACTTCTTTAAGCAGTTACCAGGTCCATAGGCATAGGGAAGGTTGTCCACACAGCCTACCTGGACCTCGCAAAAGCCTTCAACACAATACCCCACTCGGGCATTATACATAAGCTCACCAGCTTCGATATTGACACATATTTCACAAGATGGATTGCTAACTGGATCAGGGATAGCACCCACATGGTCAGTATTGCAGGTGCCATGTCTGACTACACACCAGTGACACATGGCATCCCACAAGGCTCAGTCCTGGGACCTCTCTTGTTCAGTAATATTTCTCTGATGTACAGGCTAACACGGGAGGAATATGGCTGACCATGTTCGCAGATGACTGCAAACTGGGTGCCATAATCAACTCTCCAGCTGGCACAAGCATCCTCACAAAGGGTCTCACAGAGATGGATAACTGGTGCCAGAGCCATGGCCTACAGCCAAATGCCATTAGATGCATAGTCATCAGCTTTGGGAAAAACAACGTGCCCACACATTACCACATAGGTGGTAATCCATTACGTATGGTAGGAGTTATTAGGGATTTGGGGACACGAGTAGTTAGTACTCTCACCTTTGACAATCACGTTGCCAAAGTGGTTAGACAGACCTTCTATATAGCCCACCTTATCCCATAAGGTTTCACATCTAGATCAAGTGAGGTAATTGCGCCCCTATACTCATCAGGCCCATGCTTGGATACGATGCACAGTTCGGCTAAAGTAACTCCAACTCTACTCAGTCGCTTACCATCTACTCGGATGCAATCTGTGCCTGTTGTTTAAAGCCATGTCCAACCCAGAATTAATGGACATGCTCTACCTCAGGATATCTGAATTCCTTAGAGATACACACTCCAGGGATGTAAACCTCAGCACAGATATTAATAGGACATGCTGGAGGGACAGATTCTTATCCCAGAGGCACCACTCACTCTGGACTGAGATCCTAGTCCCGCATAGGCAGAGCCCCCCACTGACCACCAACAGGAGACATCTTGACAAGTGGATGGGTGATCATATGTTTACCCCTGGGATATCTTATAGGTCCCTGCTAGACAGAGGCACAATAAACTAAACATAAATGGGCTATCTTGTGTGACCTACTATTCACAGGCACAGTCTACTAATCTAACAGGGTTGTGAAAGCCAAACACACTCTGGCTAGGATTATACATGCCCTGGGGCAGATAGCCTAGTATCAACCTCTGAACCTATGATAATGTTTGGGATGCACATTGTTTATAGATGATACTGATTCCAGTTTTTTTATCTTCTTTGCTTTCCCACTTTCTATGAACAACCTAAGTATCTGCAGAACATATTTGATTATGACAGAGTTTCACTATATTATATATGTGTCTGTTGTCATATAACTGTGTGCACAAGGCGGATTGGTGAATAGTGAGAGGTTCCTGGGTTAACAGATGCAACTGCCAGATATATGTGGCCCACTGCTGTACTCAGACATGGCCTAAGTGTGTGAGTATGCCCAGTGTGACCTTTCAGTATGTTGCTGTCTGAGGTCCACTACATTTGTTGATGTGTGTGAATATGACCAATATTAACATTTATACTATATGTGTGTTGAAGATCAGGTTCTATTCTTACTGCAGGGCTCACCTTTGTATCATAACTTGACAGGGATTTTGCTGTGGCTGTAGGATTTCCATGAGATACTTTGCATAGACTTATCAACATTTCTTCATACAGGCTGACTACTGAAATCCTGTCATGGTTTAGTAGTTCAGTACTATGACTATAGTGCACAGTATCCTGGGTTCGAGGCCTGTCACTGCTTTATATTTTCATACTGAGCAGACCAGACTGTTTAAGGGCCAGTACAGCAAATATGAGCATGTTGGCTTTTGTTCAGCTATGCCCAACTTAGACCAAGCTTGTCCAACATTGCTGAACGTTGTCCAATATAGCTCAGCATTGACCACAGTTGTGCTAGTTAGTGTGTGCAATTTTCTTTACATATACTGAATGGTAGTAAAAGCTGTTTAGCACTGCTTTAGCTTAACACATGGCAATCATGCCTCAGGTGGTGCTGCAGGGCTGCCTATGTCAGATGCACATACTACACTCCCTATACATGTTTGAAAACAGGTAGTGTCAAGTGAGGCATCCCTTTTACTATATGTGCGTGTCAGAGAGAGGTATCATTTCCAGGGTTCCTACTGAGCCAGTGTATGTGCTATGTGTTGCCTCTTTGCCAAGGCCAAAGCATACTGGGCATGCCTCCTTCTGCCTACTGGGACAGGCTCAGGTTGTTCCTCCTCTGAGTCACGCTCTGCCTGTGATGGCCTTGGCAATGGTGGGGGGCTGTTTGGCTCGGGCCTATGCTGCTCCTGCTGCAGCTGTTTTCGCAGGATCATATTATGTAGCATAGCACATACCATGACAATTTGGGTACATGTAGTTGGTGAGTACTGCAAGGCTCCACCAGATGTGTCCAGGTACCGGAACTGTGACTTCAGCAGCCCAAACACATGCTCAACTGCATTTCGTGTTTGTGTGTGTGCCTCATTATGGCATTCCTTTTCAGGTGTGTGTGCATTTCTGATGGGTGTCATCAGTCACAGCTCCACTGCATAGCCAGCATCCCCCACTAGGTGACCATGAGGGATGTCCCCATTGGCAAATGTCTGGTACAGCTGTGTCAGACGCCAGATATGGGGATCATGGTAGCTTCCAGGGCAGCCAGCACACACATTCAGTATTATGCCCTGGGCATAACACACAACCTGGCAGTTGATGGAGGGGAAGCCCTTGCGGTTAAAGTAGACCCTACCCCGCTCACCGACTGGTGCTTTGATGCGTATGTGGCATGCAGTCTATTGCACCAACTACCTCAGGGTATTCCGCTATTTGCTGGAAGAGACATATATTGCTGGCCAATACCTCACAGGAATTGGGGAAATATACATGATCACTGACATGTGCTGACATGGCATCCAGGAACTGGTGCAGTACCCTGGATGCTGATGCCTGTGATATCCCCATCATATCACCAGTTGGTCTGAGGAAGGTACCTGTTGCTAATATTCTTAGGCCAACACATACCTTGGTTTCCACTGGGATGGGTTCCCCTCTGTTGGTTCTATGTGAGGTGTGGTCTGCACAGCTCAACAATTTGCTGCATGAGGTCTCTGTCCACTCTATAGCGCTCAATTATCTCCAGCTCATGTAGCCCCTGATAGGTTACCCATGGCCTGTACACTCTTCTCCGTCTCCTCACTGTGGTTTGCCCAGCAGCATTTGCATTGTCACCACCCTCAGCATGTTGCATATGTCGCCTAATAACTGCAATGGCAGCCCCTAACATTTCTTTGTCTCAGTAAAGCTTCTTCAGTTTTCACTTCTATTAGCCTACTGCAGTGTTGCAGTGTCTCAGAGAGAAACATAGTGGAATGTTATTTGCAGAGTTTTAAGTGCTGGGCTGGGCTGGGCTAGTGTACTGCCTGTGTAATTGTCTGATTCTGATTGTTTTCACCTGCTAGCTCTGCTAGTACTCCCTGGTTAACTTCCTACTATTTGTTGTGCTTCCTTTTCCCTTTAGTTTCCTCAGGAGGGTAGCGCCGCACACACAAGAGCAAACACGCTCACACCAGCTCACACGGGCGCACACATGCTTACATGGACTAAAACTTGCTTATTCTTGATAAAACACGTGTGCACAGGTGCAAATGTGCTTACACAACTTTAAACAACCTTAGACATGCTTACTCTGGCTTAAACGCACGCTCACTGGTGCACACGCACGCACACAGTCTTACTCGGATGTACGGGCGTGCACCCATGCGCAAACACATTGCAAGCACTTCTACAAGAAACTTTATTGTTATCCACGGCATACACCTTCAATTTCTTGCCTTTAGCTAGGGTACCTGTTGACACACCTCTTCCAGTGATGAGCAACTGATGGCAAACACATGCCACTCTGCTCCAATGAGCTTCACTTTTTTCATTCATACCCCCCTCGTGATGTCACCTATCTTCTACTCTGATACTCCCCTTATCCTACTCTTACACGCCACTGACTGTGCTCATTTGCTATGTAAACTTGGGATTCACTATCCTTACCCTCATTTGCATAGGATTGCCTACTAATGCTTGGTTACATCTCTTAGACTGAGCTTCCCCACTTAGCAACCTCTACTCGGTTGCCATGTTGTCTTCGGCCTGCCATTCCCTTGCATTGTAAATTAAGAATTACAATAAAATCCACATTTGTGGATTTTAATTATTGGTTTTCTGTTTTTTAGAGTGCTGCGCATTTGCACTGTGCTGCGCTACGCTTAAACATCGGCGATCGGGATAAAAAAAATTCTTTTATTTTTATTTTGCATCAGTGAACATTGCCAATGGCCATATTTTTTACCATTGGCATGCTTCCTCAACTGGATGCATCCCTTTTTTGGAGCTGTCATGGCTCCATTTTGCTATTTGCAGAACCATACTCAGTTGTCAACGGAGTACATTTCTGCAAATAACACTACTCTTACTCAGACAGGTTTGGGTTTCCTGGATCGTAAAATTACCTCATTTGCATAGCTTTCACCTGCAATTGAAGTAATTTGCATATCCTAGCCCTGCCCGTGTAAGAGCCATTTTAGGAGCTCTGTTGCACGGCCCTACCAGCTGTTCCTGGATTGCTTGGCAGACATGTTGGCTGCATGGAGTCTTACTCTACTCTTAGACTCCGTACAAGCCTGTGTGAACCCGGTCCATAATGATGGTAGAAAGATAAGCAAGTAACATGCATGTTTTTCCCATGCATTGTACTAAGAGGTAATCGTGGTTGTTCTTGACTTAATTGTAATGATTTCCAGTGACAGACTTCAGTTGTAATATTTATACTTCTTTGAAGGGAGGGGATAGACTTGTTCTTCCAATTCTGAGTTATAAACTTTCTTGCTATAGCTAGTATAGACTGCAAAATGTGATATTTCATTTTTAACACATATAGGAATAGGAGTGTTAAAAAGGATTAGTGACTTAGATAAAACAAATTTATCTCCAAAAAAATTGCCTGTAAAAAGAGATGAATGTTATTCCAATAAGGTGTTAAGACAGTACAGTCAAAAAATATGTGTTGCCAGTAAGAACTTGTTTAGATCTCCAACAAACGTGTTTCTGCTTGAACATTAATTCAATTTTATGTGGTGTGCAGGAGGATCTATGCAAAATTTCCAAGTAAAGATATTCTAAAAGCTGAAGTTGTATGTTTAGAAGATATTAGAACTTATTTTTTTATCTTCTTCACTCAGAGATCTATTATTAATTTGGGTAAAATAGTTCCAATAATTGTCATTGCAACTTTTTGTTTCTCTCCTCACAACTCTATATAATTTGAATAAATGACCTGTCCCAATGTGTTTTGTTTCATTAAGAATATTACATATTCAAATAATTTTGGGATATGATCTCTTATCCTTGGCTGCAGTAACTTAATTCCCCCTTCTGCATGTTGTCTGCAGGACCGTACATGCAGCCATATGTCTTTATCTAAATTATGTTTGTTCATAATATAGGCAACAGAATGTAGCTTTTCATATTTCATTAATTGAAACCAATATAGCAGTTTTTCTCTTCAAATGTGGTCATTGTTTCTAACTTTCAGGTGGAGATGTTATTTTGGGTATATGTCATAAGAAATATAAGGAAATCCATACTTTATATGCCAGATTTCTATATTATATATATTTTTAAAAGTGTTTAATATAGTAGACATGAAATAGGAGTCACTTGTTGGTGATTTTTTCCCTATAAGGTACTCCTTTAATAACCAATTTAGACTAGTATGAGATAATTATTAGAACATCTATTATGTTTAGAGTTTATAAAAGGTTTCCTAAAATCTCTTTGCACCTAGCTGTGTAAGTGTTATTAATCCAAAGATACATTGTTTTAGTAATTGAAAATAATGAATATAATTCTAGATCTTGTAGCCCCACCCCTACTGCTGCCCAATCTCTCATGTGATGGTTTAAAGCAATTCTTGGTTTATTAGGATACCAAATAAATCTCCAAATTAAAGTATTAAATTCTTTAATACAACTTTAGATAACCTTTTTTCCATTGTGAAAAAATGTATTCCATTGGTCTATTATATTCTTTATATTGTTTATACTGTTAGTATTATTATAGTCTGTTATATATTTAATGTTATCTCTTATACTTATTCCTAAATAATTCATTTTCTTCTCTTTGACACTATATTTAATAAATTTATTTTTGATAATATCCTTATTTATATTTATAGGTAAAATTGTTTGTTTTGTCATTGTTGAATGTTAAACCAGATTTTCTTTGAAATACATCCATTGCTAAGAAAACTGCCGATAGAGAATTATCATTGTAATTTAATGTCAGTAGGATGTCATCAGCAAACAGTTGAATTTTAGAGTTTAAATTCTCATTTATGTTAATACCTTTTATATCTATATTTGAACTGAGAACATTAGCAAAGTTCCATAATTAGGGCAAAAAGCAGAGGTGAAAGAGGACATCATTGTTTGGTTCCTTTCAAAATTTGTATAGAATCAGAAGTAAAAATAAATTTAATAAGATGTGTGAAGTTACTTGAGAAATTATATTTTTCTAAAAACCAACAAGAGATATTTCCAAGTTTACCGAGTCAAAAGTACTGTTCATATCGTCTCATTAATGTTAAGTTCTTTTTTGTTTTATTTGTATAGTCATATGTTGTGATTATTCATTTGTTATTATCATAATAATTTCTGTTTAAGACAAAGCCAGTTTTGTCTTCATCAGTCATGGAGGGTAGAATATATTTTAATCTATTAGCATGCATTGACATATACAATTTATAATATACATTTAAAAGTGAAATTGGCCTGTATGAAGAGCATTCTGTAGGATTTTTGTCAGTTTTTAAAATTGGAGAAATAAGAGTATATTTCCAGAAAGGGATAACTTTATCTAGGTTCTTGACTATAGAAAAAAACCTTGTGTAGTATGTACAGGGCTCCTTTGGGTAACAGCTTATAAAGTTCAGATATAATCCCATCATTACCTGGTGCTTTATTAGGCTTCAGTTTAGAACTTTGAGTTTGAAAATCAGACATAAAGATTGGTTTCTCAATTAATTTAATTTGGTCATCAGATAGCTTAGTTTTTATATTTTTAATAAATATTTTAATATTTTTTTCTGGTCCTATTGCTATATTATTTTGATTGATTTTATTATAATAATATCTGAATTCTTTTAGAATATCTTCTATGTATGTTGCTTTTCTTCCTACATGAGTAGACTTCTTTTATGTGATTGGACTTACTGAGTAATTTTATTTTTGTGGCTAAATTGAGCATAGATTTTGGGTTAACAGAGAAGTTAATCATCTTAAACTTTTCAAGGTTGATTTTAGTTTTATGGTTTAATATTTCCAAGTATTTGTTGTTTAGCTTATTAATCTCTTTTGTATTCTTAATTTTATTTGTCCGATATTCTAATTTTAACTTATCAAGTTTTTCTTGTATTTCATGTAATTCTTTGTCCAATTGTTTTTTTTTAATTTAACAGCCAGTTAGTGGCACTACCAAAAATATATGCTTTTAGTGTAGCCCATAAATACATTTCTGAAGTATCTTCTATATTATTAATTTTTATAAGGAAACAATTTATTTAATTAAAAAGTCCTTACATTCTTTTAAACAAGTTATATATACTGACAAGCTTCTGATTTTTAACATTATTATTAGATTTCAAGAACAGCTCAAAGGCAATTGCATTATGATCTGAAAGTAGGCAGGTTACTGTTTTGATTTTGCCTAGTGTATCAGTCAGGCCATTGGAAACAGAAACTCTGTCAATTTTGGAATAATGGATAAAAAATAATGAATTCAGTTCTGAAAATTCATTTATGTCTCTAAGATGAAACAAATCAGTAAATGTTAATGCCTTTGCAGATGCCTGTATTCTCCCTTTATCTATTTTGTTAGTGTCATTTGCTGACAATATACAACTAAAGTCTCTTGCTAGTACGGTGTTTTGAATTGCTTGTTCTAGATGCCAGCCAGCTGTTTTAATTCCTATTCCAGGAATCCAATACAAGTTAATACAAGTTAATATCCTCTTATTATACTTTATATTTACAGTGCAAAGCATACCTTTATCATCTTAACATGTTTCTAAAACCACAGGCATTGGCAGTCAATTTCTCAATAATATAGCGACCCGCCCCCTTTTTTGATTATATTGTGAATTGGATAATATAGTGTACTTTTTAGTATTTAATCTTTGTGTTTTATTAATAAGTCTGTTTCCTGTAAAAAAATAACTTGAGTATTAACTAACTTCAACTTGCTGTTTAAGCTACCCCCTTTGCATCTGTTATTTAATTCATTGACATTTACAGAAATACAACTAATAAATATCATTTGTCCTACTGATCAGAAGTATATATGCACTTCTCAAATATAATTGATTTATGTATTTATTTACTGACATTTCTTGACTGGGAAAGTGTGCAATTACATTAGGAACCTAGAGTCCAAGCTCTCTCTCCCTCAAGCCAGTATATCTGGCACCAAAAAGGTTGTCAGCACAATCACTACATCTCAAACAACACCCACACCTATACAACACACAACGACATATGCAGAGGTCCTCCACATAAACATACCCAAACAAAGCAGACCTCCGAGACAAAAACACAAGTGATCACCACAGCCCTCCACACCACATACCATGCATAGTCCACACACCTGTGCCTCACAGCCACTAAGGCTTCACCATAAACTTAACATATTAGTCATAGGAGACTCCATTGTAAGACACACAGATGTACCTCTCACCCGGCTGTATAAGGATAAAGTCATGGTTAGTTGTCTGTCAGGTGCCAGAATCCGCCATATTACATATGCACTCAAGTCTGTCAACAACAGGTACTGTTATGATTCTGTCATAGTCCATGTTGGCATGAATGACTTGAGACATTCCTCTCTGGACTATATGAAGGGAGACATGATTGAACTTGCTGATTATGTGTCCCAGGCATGTCACTAGGCTTAAGCAGCATTCTGTCATCACCCAGAATGATGCCTCAATACAAACAGAAAATGATTGACTTTAACAATTGGCTTAGTTTCTGGTGTCATTCCAGGGTGATCCAGTACCTGAGAGCCTGGGAAGATATGATCGACAGCCCATGATGCTTTGCCAGAGATGGCCTGCATCTGTCTCACCTGGGCTTCAGTCTTCTGGCAAAGGATCTTGCCTCCCCTATAGTACCTTTTTTTGGAAAAGTGATGACATTAAAATTACCAACATAAACATTTCAACAAAACACAAATTAAAGGTCATGCTGCTAAATGCTAGGAGTCTAAACATGAAACTGCACTCATTGCAAGTATTCCTAACCCAGGAAAATGCTGACAGCTGTGCAGTCACAGAAACCTGGTTCAAAGCTGTGGAAAGTACCCAGCCTTACATGGTTACTCATCCTATCATACATTCTGACCCCAAACTGTGGGCAGTAAAGCCAAAGGAGGTCGAGTTTCAATATACATTAAAGACATAAACACCTCCAGGCTGGTAAAATAGCATGACACACAGGAGACACTCCAGGTGCAGTTAACCATTGACAAGACCTCTATTTAGATCATAGCTAGCTACTGGCCCCCAAATCTGACTCAAGATGCCCAATCTGCTGATTTGGACCTGTTTGACTCTATCAAGATTCAATCCATTACCCTGATCTTGGGTGACTTTAACTTCCCAAACATAGATTGGAAGAACTACTCATGCCAGAACACAAATGTCCAGAGATTCCTTGATTTTGTCAATGCAAATGCCTTTGAACAGCTAGACAATACCCCCACAAGAGGTGATAATATCTTGGACTTGGTATTAACCAACATGAGTAACCACTGCAGCATCCCTATAGTATCATCATCTCCCTGGTAAGATCCGCCCACAAAGTGGTCACTTTCGAAGTCACCATCTCCTCCAAACCCCCCCTAGCTAGGCTCAGGCATAAAAACTTCTTCAAAGCTGATTACAGCCTCCCGAAGGATGGTATAAACAGCTTCACGGCCTCCTTCCCCTCTGTAGGAACTGGCACCAATATCCAGTACTACACCAAAGCACTATATGAGCATTTATATAGATTCATGGAATCAGGAATATCAGACAGGACTAAACCATCATTCACAAGGAAGAATAATCCTGTCTGCTGGACATCTCCAATAAATAAACTCTATAACAAAATGAAAAAAATTGCTGTCCATGACCAAGAAGGAGTAGGCGCCCAATTGGAAGCAATGTCTCCTTAGCCTGAGCAAGCAAATAAGAGCACTAATGTAATCTTCCAAAGCAAACTTTGATTCCAAATTATCCACATCCACTAGAGACAATCATAAGGCCTTCTTCACATATGTCTGCAACCTCAAAGGAAGCACCCAGATCTGTTCAGAACTGATGATCAAGGACGCCACATATACAAATGCTGTAGATATAGCTAACATGCTGGTTGACAGATTCAACAAAATTTTACCCCTCTGCTGACTCCATCAGTAAATCAGGACATCCACAGTAAATGCTCTCTTTCCCTTATATGTAGGGAACAGGTCATCACTGCTCTCTCTCAAAGGCAAAAAATACAGCCTCCATGGGACCTGATAACATTCCAGGCTGCATCCTACGTGAACTCAGGCAGGAACTTGCAGCGCCATTAGGCACCCTAGTCAACCAAAGTCTGAGTACTGGCTTCATCCTAGCTGAGTGGAGGACAGCTGCTGTTATCTCTTTACACAAAGGTGGAGCATCCACTGATCTGGAAAATTATAGATCCAGCAGCCTAACTAGCCTGATCTGCAAGGCCATGGAATGGACTATCATGGACCTCATTAATAAGGACATTGGCAACCTCCAGACACTTCATCCCACACAGTTTGACTTCATCAAAGGGAGGTCATGTCTGCTAAATTTGGTTGACTTCTTTCAGACAGTCATCAAAGCCATGGACGAGGGAAAAATGATGCCCACCACCTACCTTGACCTGTCCAAAGCCTTTGACACTATTCTCCACTTGGGCATAATAGATATACTCTCTCAGTTAGACATCAGTCCATATGTTACCAGATGGTAGCAAAATGGCTCACTGATAGAACCTACGTAGTCAAAATAGGGGAAGCCACCTCAAGTAGTAGACCCGTAACAAGTGTGTACCCCAGGGTTTGGTCTTGGGGCCTCTGTTATTTGGGATATGCTTTTCTGGGGTGCAGGCCAAAACCAGTGGGCTATGGCTGACCAAGTTTGCAGATGACTGCAAGCTGGGTGTTCTCATCAATTCCCCTAGTGATGTGCACATCCTCCAAGAGGGTCTCACTCAGACACATGACTGCTGCCAGAAACATGGCCTCAAGCTGAATACTAGAAAATGCATCATCATCCCCTTTGGGGAGAGTGATGTCCCCACAAAGTATCACATTAAGAACAATGTCATAAGCATGCAATTAGTCATTAGGGATTTGGGCACCCGGGTTGATAGCAACCTGACTTTTGACCACCACATTGCTTCCGCTGCACATAAAGCCTTCTACATGCCTCATCTCATAAGTAAGGGTATCTCATCCAGGGACAAGGAGGTCATAACATCTCTGTATTCTTCCCTTATAAGGGCAGTTATTGAGTACAATGTCTCTTTCATCATATACCTCACAAAACACATGCAGCAGCTGGAGAGACCACAGAGGTTCCTTACAAGGAGAATCTAATGCCTCAAACATCTACAATACACAGATAGGCTAAAAGCCCTATCCCTCTACTCAATTTCATACAGACTCCTCAGAGGTGACCTCTGTCTGGCAAACAAGGTGCTCACGGACCCCACCTTGATGGGACTGCTGCATATCCACAAGTCAAGCTCCACTCAACTAATCCAAACCCCGTGGCCTCAACTTGGTCTGTGACATCAATAAGACTTGTTGGCGGGAAAGATTTGTGTCCCAGAGACTCCCCTATCTATGGGATAGACTCCCTCTCCACATCAAGCAGAGTACCTCTTTACCCCTTTTTAAGCACAACCTGGATAACTGGATGGGAAACAGAAAATATACCCCTGGGGTTCAACCCATGACCCTGCTGGACAGGGGCATCGGGTGCTGATTTGTCTAAACATGGGCCAAACTCTTGACTAGGCTTATAAGGGCCTCCAGCCAAATAGCGTAGTAACTTCCTATGATCCTGTGATCTCTTGACTTACTGCTCTGCATCATCTAGCCATGTTATTCATTAGGTCCTGATAATACTGCTCTGAACTGTATTGTTTTGAGCAGTATGGAGTCGTAGCATATTATGCTGGCATCAAATTGCACAGCATTGTGCTATATCACACAGAATTACACTTTTTTGCATTGCTTTGTAACTGTCCTCTTACATATGATACAGCTAAGGTATTGTGCTGTTTTATGCTGTACTACACTGGTTTTTTTTTACTCATTGCACAGCTTCCTTTCTGCCCAGCTCATTGTCTATTCCAAAAACCTTTTATGTCATATCTGAATGTGATATCTCAGACTCTTCTCCAGGATCACCTTTATTCAGTAAACCAGCTAGTTTTTCATCAGGCAAACCTCCAGATGCAATTTTGGTTACAACAACCTCTTCAAATTCCCAAAGCTTAAAATCAGCTAGAAGCTGACTATTTATACTGCATATTAGCATCTCAACAGTTTTCTGTCCGACTGACAGAAAAAAATTGTTATCAGCAACAGAGCAATTCTCTTTTCCCACCATTACTTGCCCAGCTTTTTCTAACTGCTTCCATGCCATGAACAGAAGCTGGAAGTGCAAATGTAAAACCATTTTTCCTCACAACATTAAGAGTAAGGGAAGTCCTCAATGACCTGGCCACATTTCCTCTAGTATTATAAATATCATTTCAGGTCTTACCTGAAAATATGCTACTACCCTAGTGGTACTAACCTGGTCAACAAAGAGCAAACAAAAAAATAAGTATTTTGATAATGAGAAGCAGGGGATAACACACATCAGTTGATGAACATAATTTCATTATTTTCAAAGTATACAATAGTATCACCTGTTAATTGTTCAAATATAAATTGCTATGTTGCAGGAGAAAACTATAATGACCCAGTAATGAGTTCATTATAAGATTCAGTCCTGAGCCATACAAGTCTTCCCAAGACTATTCTTGATATGGAAGCCTCTGGAGTAACATTAACATATCATAAGGACATTTTTATGCACTCTTTCTTATCTATTGTGATAAATAATTTTTTATACCAGTCTGCAGCTATGGCTATGAGGCTTCTGCCTATACCTAGAAGAATCCTGGTAAATGATGGACCTGGAGTGATGGAAGGGAGAGATTGGGAAGACAGTCCAGCTCTTCTATGCTGATGAAGGTAGCCTGTGAGACTTCTGGTGGAGATATGCTACCTCACAGGCTGCAATAGGATGAAAGGGGTTGTTATAGACTTCCATCTTGTGAAGTACAGATGTATGCATAACATACACTGACATCACAGCATGTAGTTACTCAGGGTAGGGACTTCGACTGACTGTATACATTATGACTGTTCTCTCCAACCACATTCCTTTTCCTACTTAAGTGTTTGCCTCTGGATTCTTATGATTTGTATATGTTTAGGGTTCAAACCCTTGATAAATCGGGACGACCATATAGAGAAGGTTGACATCTAGCATCTGCTTGTAAGAAGGTATTGGAATAGCCTGGGCAGGAATGATAGGGGATGATGATGGGCATAGTACGCTGAAGTCGGTAGAGCTTGAATTGGAACAGGAGAGTGCAAATGAAAAATATAATTAAAAAGAAACTAATTTTTCTGTTCTGCTATTAAAATTAGTACATGGAATAGATTGTATGCTTTCTTGAATCTTATCTCCAGTTCTGTTTTTTCTAAGATAACATGCATGACAAATAATTGAGTACTCTAACACTCAATACACAAGATGCACCACCATTGTCCCACATTTTTCTAGTAACCTTGAATCCTTAACAAAGGTATAGGTTCCTAATATCAACACAGCGTTCCCCACTGCATTCAGATATGGGAAAAGAAGTAGTAGTCTAGAATGTTTCTGTTGTGCAAACATTCTCATTATCTAAATATGATTTTTGCTTCTTTTAATATTTGTTAGGAGAAAGTTTTTATTTTCTTTACTATTTTCACTCATGATCCAGCATATGTATCGGTGAAATTTCACAACTCTTTGCTTGTACTAACAACTGACACCGGGCCTATATTTTTTCATTAGAGTCAATGGGAGGGCTGAGATAATTCTGAAAGCTAAGTCTGAAACCAAATTAGATATTGGAATGGGAAATATAGTCATAAAAATAATTTGTGATGAACTAGGCTCCCCCAGTAGTGAAAGCTCTCTTCCCAACATGGTCACAGATGGCAGAGTTGCAACTATAAGAAATATAGGTTACTAAGGAAACAGCTTTTGCTGTTTCTGCTGTGTTTCCCTTTGGAAAATAAAAACTTCCTGAAGCTTCAGTGAGTGAAACAAGTCTGTTGAAGTTTCAAGTCATAAAAGTAACAGTAAACCAGATTTATTATGGGGGGAATAACCCTGCACTCCCTCAACATCCTCCCAAGTTAGATGTACCAACTCCATGGCTACAAAACCACAAAAAAGACCCAAAAGTCTGAATCACTGACATTACACCATTATACACCATGCCAGATTTCCTATTCAGAACCCTGACTGGGACGTTTACAAGTTCAAACTCACCCACTTTATACTCAACCAAATGCAGGAAAGCTGCTTTTGGAAGTGTGAGGTAATGGACGAAAACCTTGATACTTTAAAAACTGTAGTATAACCCTTTGTATGTGAATATTTTGAAAATTAGGACACATGCTCAGAAATAGTGGAATGTTTTCATTTATTCTGTGTTTTCACAGATTTCATTGGTTATTCTGCTCTTTCAAGATGGTTTAATTTAGCTTTTCTCTACTTTTTTTTGTAACTTACAGTTGCCAGTGATAAAGACCGAAGAAACTAAAGTAAAATGGTATTAAAACCAGATATTCATGTAAAAAAAAAAACATAGAAATAATCTATCACTCTTCCCTTTGCTTGTGTACACTGCACTGAGCCTTAAAATGTTCCACTGAGATCTATGTTCTACCCTGGTAAAAATGAACAAATGAAAAATAGTCACAGTTCAGAGTTTATTAAATATTTGTCTGATGACATATTAATAAAAATGATAAATATTAATAATGTGAATTACTATGCATATAAAATAACACAGATATTAATGTGAATGTACGGAATTTGACTTTGCAAGGAGAAAAACAATCAATGATTCTAAAGGAGAATGTGATGTGACCAGTGTAGTCAGTAATGGACTAATAAAATGCCAAAAAAGACAATGGTGGTAGAAAATACCCTAAATATCATGATTTGCTATTACAGTCACCCACTCATTACAAAAATAAAAGCATTTGCCCAAAAATCTTGTAGGAGTTTTTTACATCTAAACTGGTACATCTAAATTATTAAACCAAATAATACTAATTAATCAATCAATGAGCCTCTTTTGCTATCTGTATGGCCCTTTTTTTGGAAAGAAGCAAGGAAAACAAGCCTCAAACATTTTTGAATTAATCTATTTTTCTCTGATTTGGTAATTATTTATTTCCTCTGATATTGTAATATTGCAGTTTTGCCCCATTCAAATCTATTAAGTATGAAAGCATCTGAATTAGTCTCATCACTTCTGTTTGAGATATTGCACATGCACATTTTTTCATCTTTTCTAATAGGGGATACTTTTGCTTTTCTTCTTCTTAAGTCTTTTTCAGTGTAATAATCTGTATAATTATGCATTCTGTTATCATAAATCTCATATATTTATATCTTGCCCTACTAACTTATCACACATCCTCTGTTTAAATAATTTGTGATCTTTATCTAGTGAGGTAATCCCCAGTGTTTTACTTTCATTTTTGGTGCTTCACCACAAACTGGCATTTAATCTTTTACTACCATATTTCAGTCCAGAGACTGTGGAAAATGGTTTGAGATGTTTTTGATCTTTCAGAAAGATGAATTTTCTCCAAAACGGATACATGTGAAAATGTTCACATGATCTCTGTACTGCAAATACTTCTTTCTGGCTAGGACACACAATTCTACTTCTGTAAGTGCTTGCATGTTTTATAGTTATGTCTTTTCATTTCAGTTTGATTTCGTTTTGCACTTAGTTGAATAGAAAGTTTCAATGTTAAGTGCTGTCTCACATTTTTGATTGAAATAGGTCATTGTAGTGTCTACTCATAAACTCTCCTTTAGATTTTTTAATGTTGTCTGATATCTATATGCCCAGGCAAAGTCTAAAGCATTTAAAAGTATTCGGTCAAAGAACTGTTATTGTACTAACGTTTTTAAACAATGGGAAGTGTAATTCATCATCTGTAGTAAGCCACTGACTTTGATTGTGCTATTTGGAGGTGTTATGCAATTTAATGGCTTTTATCCTGTTAAGATCAATAAACATGCCGCCATTTAATAAAATATGCATTTAGTTAGTTACTACACCTCTATTTGGCAATCAGGCTTAAAAACAGTTGCTGTGACAACCAATACATTATAGAACTTTTAAAGTATAATTTGCATAGGGAAGCAGAATCTGCAAATGAGAGCTAGATGCTACTGCAAATGATGTTTTGACTGCACCAATAATCCTGTCTTTGTACCTTGTGAAACAAAAAAAATATACACAAAGATGTGAGCTATTGCAGTTTTGTAATGCTACTATACTTTATCTTCATTTGATTTTTAGTGTTCATTTTCATTTTCACTGCTATCCATTTAATGTGTTAAGCACAGCTGCACAAGCGCATGAATATCCAATTTTGTGACTGATAAGTAGTTTCATGAGCTGAATAATGTAGTTAACACATACTGCTGAATTTTTGCATGAAGATATGTTTGAAGGCAAGTTATTTCTGAATATAGTTTATGTTAGAACATCATTTTAAGTGGTCATGCTAAAGACTGTTTCTTTGTTTATACTTTCATATACAGCATCTCCTTTTACATATGCCTGTCTAAAAATGGATTTCAGGATTCCAAAGTGCATGCCTTTATTACTGTCTTGAGATGCTGAATTCTGAGCAAAAGTGAGGTGAAATAAAGTAAAGCTTACTTTTATCCACAAGAGGTAACTGGAGCTAAGCATAGGGTGTCATGGTCTATCATACCTAATACAATCAATGGGCAATGACCATAACAACATGCTACTTCATGTAAATTATTAATTCTAGCATCCTCAACAAATTTCTTACGACTGCAGTTCACAAAATTTGTTAAGGAATATTAGAAATGTCCAGCTTATATGACCAGTTTTTTGTATATTGTACGAAAGGACCATGATGTCACAATATTTAGTAAATAAGTAATTATACAATAAAGGTTCATTACTATTCAAAAATCAGCACACTGATTGGACAGTCCAAGCTGGCTCATTGACATCTACTAAAATTATTCAAGATGTGTACAGCCCGCGGTGATGCAGCAGTTAGTGTTGTCACCTCACAGCAAGAGGTTTTCCGTTTCAATTTTTGGCTGGAGTGCCTTCTGTGTGGAGTCTGCATGTCCTTCCTGCAGTCAAGTGAGTTTTAAAAGACATGAAGGCAGGTGCATGTGTGCATGTGCCCACTATGAAGGTTGGGTGACAGGCTGGCAACTCGACACTGTAACAATGCCACTGCCAATTAATCTGTGGACCAGTGATCCACTGTGGTGACCCCAAATGGGAAAAGCTAAAAGACAGTTTTATTACAGCCAATGGCCAGTTGATCAGGTTCTAGTTATGCTGTCATTGTTATTTGAAGTTATCTTTGCTCATAGTTATTCACACTGTAAATAAGGCACAGAGGGGCTACTGTTTGTGTGAGACCACTGTGCATTATATCAGAGATGACCTCATTTCTCAGCAACTAGGGAGCCAATAAAAGTAAGAGCGTGCTTTATAGAAAAAGCATCTCATTGTTTATTTATAATGGAATATTTCAGTCATATATAAAACATTTAGAAATTGATAATAGTGTGCCTATCAGTCTGTGTCTGTGTGTGTGTGTGAGATGAGCCAAACCTAATGAATTTAAATGGCAAAACTCATCTCAGATGCAATTCATAAAAATGGTGTATTTATCTTGAGCCATAAATAGACCCTCTGGCACCCTGGGCAGATCCCCAGACTGGCACCCCTTCAACCAAAATTTCAAGATAAAAAAAAAGAAAGTAAGACTCCTATAAATGTAGCAAGCTGCTTACTACAACTGTAGTATGAATCTTGCTACAATTAATATCAGTACTATTAGCATTTGTTTTAAAGCCACAATATGCTTGCAGCATCATAGATGAATGCTGGCACTGCACTCACTCTCTCAGTATCTGCTGATCATACCACTTAACAACCTGGTCCGGGTATCCATGCCACCACCCTTTACCCTACCTTATTTACAGATCTGAGTTTAACTCTGTAAGTTTTCTTCCCTTTTCTGTACATAATAGGATGTATATATATATATATATATATATATATATATATATATATTTGCAATTTAGAGGCGTGGATAGGTGCAACCCTCCTCTACACCAAGGCCAAAGATTTTAGGCAGGAAAAAATTTGCACTCTTATACTTTTTACACTCATTGCTCTGATGTGTTGTGGTTAAATAATTCATTAGGATGCCGTGTATGTGTGTGTTCGTGTGCGCGTATGTGTATGTGTTTGTACATGTCTGAGTATGTGGGGCTGTGAATATATACGTACATGTTCATGTGTGTGTGTGTGTGTGTGTGTGTGTGTGTGTGTGTGTGTGTGTGTGTGTGTGTGTGTGTGTGTGTGTGTGTGTGTGTGTGTGTGTGTGTGTGTGTGTGTGTACATGTATTTGTGTATGTGAGATTGTGGGGGTGAGAATGCATGCATATGTATGTGCATGTGTTTGTCTGTATGTGACTGTGTGCATAGGGTATGAATGTGCACATGTCTGTGTATACTGTGTGTGCAAGCATATGTGTTTTTATGTGTTTCTGTGTGTGTTGTGCCTTTTCATATTCTGCATGTAAGTGTTTGTGTGTTTGCACGTATGATCTGCTCTTTTTCATGTCCATCTCCATGCATGCTTCTACGTGTATAAGTGTATATATGAGTGAGCATCTTTAAGTGAGTGAGTTTGTGTATTTGTACACACACACACACACACACACACACACACACACACGTGTGTGTGTGTGTGTGTGTGTGCGTGTGTGTGTGTGTGTGTGTGTGTGTATGTGTGTGTGTCAGAGACAAACCTAACCAATGATCGCAGCACAGCTCATGATAACCAAGCTCATTGAACAATTGCATTAATACTGTATGACTTTCAGCTTTCTTTTATAAGCCAATAGAATGAAAAGGTGCTATCCTTCACTGCACACATGGCACAATGTCTTTATGAAGGAGAACATTTACAATTTGGAACTCACAGTTTCTATCAGCTGGAGTGAGTTGTAGTTTTATATTTTATTAGGAACCCATTTGTGTGTGTGTGTGTGTGTGTGTGTGTGTGTGTGTGTGTGTGTGTGTGTGTGTGTGTGTGAAAAACAGAGACCTCATTCGCAGGTTGTATGCCTCTTTTATTTATTTTTTAATGTATTTTTGAGCACAGTTTTAGCTATAACCAAAAATTGCCTATAATAATGTTTTGCAAAATACATATATTTCCAACAGTGAGTGCCAGAATACATTTCCAAGTATAAGTACATCTAGCTGTTATCAAATATTCATCTGTCACTTGCATGAAATTGTCCATCATTAGAAACGTTTGGAAATGTGTTCCATTGAGGAAAGGTATGCGTAATTAATATGTAGTGCATGGACAGTGGTCATTATGTTCCAACATCTGAAAAAAAGACAAATCAGTTAATCCTTAACTTGTTAAAGTCAGTTCTCACAATAGGCAAACAAATTCACTTGTAGTAACCAGCAAAAGAGAGCGGCAGAATAAAGAAAAAAAATACAGATTGGTTTTTGCCTCCTGTCCATACCAATAATGAGTCCCTTTCTCTTATAAACATAGAAATTAGCTAGAAAAACAGGATGTGTTTTCACCTGCATTTTCTGATGGATACGAAGTCTGAAACTCAAATGTAAGTAATTATTTAATGATTTCAGTCCTTTGGGACATGCATAAAAACAACATCTTTTATGAGTAACAGATTAAATATACGAGGCAAAAGAATCTGGGCATTCTCTACAAATCAGGACACATGAGAGGGATGGCAAAGTGAGTGTAAACATAAAGGGACTGTGTTACACTGTCTTTCTGACTTTCTGACAGTACTTGCTAAGTGCTTTATGGCTTTGAAAGCCAGCAAGACACTTAACATTTTTTTTCTGTAAGTAGTAGTACATGGACCAGAAAAAGCTCCATGTACTACAAAGAATTATGATTGGGTTTCCAATCATAACCTTTAATTATGCATTCTTGACATGGATTCAAAGATTCACCTCTCATGCTTCACTGACAAAGTGAATTTCTGGGCATCCGTGTCTTGAACATGTAATAATCAGGTTATGATTGGCGGTCCAATCATAATCCTCTATGTTAAAGCAGTTCATATGGAATGAAGCAATATGTACAATACATTAAGTCATTATCTTTACAAAAGTCAAGATATGTCTGAAAGCTTTGACTTCCCTTAGAAACGCTAGCACTGAATTATTTTAATAAACTGTTCTATTTGAAGCTAACCAGTAAAATACATTATTATGCAAATAAAAATACATCCTTTGGTTAATTCAACAATATAGCTTTGATAGTGTGCAGATTGTTTCAATGTGTAATGCTGTTGAGACTGGTATCATAATATACATGCTAATAGTTTCAAATTTGATTTAAAATGACAAAACTGATTATTCATCAATGCATCAGTCATGCTCCCGTGAGTAACCCACTTTACTATAGCTATGAAAAAGATATTTTGATGACAATCTCAGCTGTTAACTGTTTGTTTATATTGTATTTTCATTTTACATATCTTTTATTAATGCACCTGTGATTGGTATTGATCATTCTAACCTCTATTTCGAGTACTATACATGATACGCGATCTTTATTTCTCTTAGGGAGAGAATGCTATCAAATTTCAAATTGTCATTGATTTGTCACAAACCCATAATGCTGTCCTTCAGTTGGCAAATTGATTCTTTTATGGAATTATATGTGACAAGTGATTTCTTTTTCAAATATAAATTTCTTGTGCAAATGCAGACCCATTCAGAGCATTTCCCTGTTGTCTGCTTTATATTGTCACATCTTTTCAAAGTTTTTGCAACAAACTTTGTTTTTTATTTCCCATATCAACTGATAAAGCTAATCTTACTTTCTTTTTAATAGGTTTTGTGGTTATTACTTTTACTTTTCTGTAATACATTTTCTTTTTCATTCTTTAAAGTTAGTATAAATACATAAAAGTTAAAATTGTAAGATAACATTATCAGTGCTTTTCAAGCAGCAATGCTAGCATGCTTGAATAAAATACAATATGAATACTTGCATCGTGACTGTTATTCTTTTTCATTAATTACAGCATGCTTAATAATGCCCTGTATTACTTATATACATAAAGCAAGAACAGGTATGCTGATATTTAAAGTGGAATTCTTAGACCAGAAACTAATTCAGTACTCTTGTCTAAAGAGCACATTGTGCAGGACCTTATGTCAGTTATTTTCTACAGTTAAGTACTTTAGACGAAGATTGTGAAACTTGATGGAGCTGCTAATAGTAGAAATATTCAGGAGATTCCATGACATCATTGATAGGACTGTACAGAATTCAAAGAAACAAATGATAATGCATATGATCTGCACAGCCAGAATGAACTTATTTCCTTCCTTCCTTCCTTGCAAATAAAAACAAAATCTAGACTTCAGCATATACTTTTCAAGTCTGCACATTAGAAATTAAAATAGCACACTGACCTTTATAGAGAACAAGCAAAATGGTAATGATCTATACACCACAGAAAATTACTACACTCCTAAAGTTATTGTGATGTCCGTGCACTGGCCCAGCAATCAAGGAGCCTCAATCCTCACCACTAACACCAGTGAGGGGCATCCATATAGGGAAAGGATAATAAATACACACACACTAAAGTACAATTTCCCTTAAGAGCACACAGAGATCACAATCAGTCTGGGGTTGATTTGTCCCTTTCTCTCCAGGTCCCCAATAAGACTCACCACTGGCACAGCTATAGGGTCCAGATCTCAGACTAGTGGGCAATCTAAAACCTCCAGCACACTCTCTGTCCAACCAGTGCTTCATGTCCCTGCCCATGTAGCTGACACACACACACACTTTGAGATAAGAATTATATCCAACCACACAGATACTCTAAGGGAAGGTTGGCACAGGTTCTCCAGCTGTGCCCCTTTTTTGTCCAGTCTAAAAGGTACTACCAGCTGCCACCACCCACTAATATCAGCTACTCAAAGGCCCTTCTGAAAGGGTGTCCAATTATTACTGTGCAATATTATTATCCAAATGATAAGTGTGACTGAACAGTCAAGGCTTATTAGAGTGACTTGGTACAGTATCACTATATACATGCAATGTACTCTAGAGCTTAAATTATCTCTACACAAAACAACCACAGTTGAAAGGTTTAAAAATATTTAATAATAAATAATAAAAACACAAGACAATACTTCTTACTACACAGTGCTAGTCAAGAGTTCAGAGATCACAGAAAAATACTTAAAATAATATGGTAGAAAAGTTCTGACATCACAGAAAACAAACTAGTCTAATCTTATTATTTCCTAGCTATACCTAAAAGAAAATGCAGTTCTAAATAACTTACATCCAGAGCAAGACAGTGCTTGTGATGTTGGATGTCTCAAGACAAATGCTCAGAGCTCTCTGATTCTCTCTCTTTAAATTGATAACACAGAGCTGCTTCACATGACATCATTCTTCACACTTCTCTGGTGTTTCCAGGCTAACAGAAACTACATTTACATTGTTTACACCTGGTCAAAAACCAGAACAATAAAGGACATTTATACATGCAAATTCTAGCCATTAACTCTGGCCTCAAAACAATAGGCAGAATTTCTTCATCCAGGCATATAGGATCCGAATTTTGACATTAAAGACAGTCATGAAATGCTTGACTTAGCCTTCTTACAGCAGAGTGCACTGTTGTTACATTTTTGCAGTTCAATATCCAATGCAGTCTTTTCACATTTAAGAGAACAATCATGTGGCTTACATTAATATTTACAAATAACAGAATTATCTACAAAATTCTATCTGGCTAGGCTGGCAGCCTTTACCTATCTTCACAGTTATATTGACGCGTTTTCCATGGAGCACAGAAAACCAGTATTAATTCAACTAATGCTTATACATGCGCACTCATACATACACTCAGCAAGGTATACAATCAGATGATATCTACTAAACAAAACATTTTTGTCATCTGTTAATGGGCTTGTTACATAGTTTTATTATGATTTATTGAGATACTTAAGAATGAGATATGTTTCAGCCTGGCATGAATAACATAAAAACAGAAAATAAAATTATTATAGGGAAGCAGTCTCCCTTGTACCCCCATAAGGGAGGGCTTGGGCCCCCACATTCCCATTAGCTTGTGAAGTCCAACTCTGTGGTAGGACTACAATAGGGGAAATAAACAAAAAGCACTGTAGTGCACTGTTCACTCACACAATACAATTCAGAAAGCTCTAACAACCCTCAACAAAACAAAAAAGTGCACAAAAGCTCCTCATACACAAATGGTCTTTTACATGTCATAATAGAGCTTTACCAATTTTATTTAGTTCTAACCATTTAGCTGCTTCCTGTAGCCCTCTTTTGCTTAGAAGTCACCAGCCTGCACAACAAAAGGCTACATTTGAGTCTCATCCATTTGAACATAAGATTCATTATGAAAACATGCAGGGGAGAAGAACAGGCCACTGCTACTGCACAATGTATACAGGAACACAGTGATGTAACATTTATAAACATCAGGCAGAGCTGCACCCTATGCTCATGCCTGTAGTGGTTCCACAAAGAGCAAAATATAAAATCTCACTACGTTCCTATCAGACATAATAATGAAGAGCGAGAAGGAAGGGTAATATATGGAATAGATGAGAAATGGACCCATATAAGTGGACAATAAGGCTTTGATAAACTAAAGCAGTAAACTGTAGCTGTTGTGAATAGCTATAAATAGGAACTTATTCTACTGAAGATGCATTTAATTATGGCATGGTTAAAGAAAGCAAACTTTCAGAACATGAAAAACACAGCCCCTGTTATAAATTATAATACAACATTTGATAGAATAATCAAGTTAAAAACAGCCTGAATGCATACCTCCTTTGCTCATCCAAGAAAACAGCATGGGAGCTATCAACCTAATGTGTTTATATGGACAATATCAGGAAAACCTGTAGTGGACCCTATGTGCTGCAAAAGAATGTGTTTCTTGCTCAACAGCCAAGTCAGATTAATAATTTAGCAGATTGTGCGGTATACTGACTACTTCTTAGCATAACTACAATAGAGAGACCGCAGTTGTGAATCACAATAACAGAGAGACCACACCTGTGAATCACTATAACATGTATGTCAAAGAGTCTCCTTTCTGCCCTCATCACAATGTTTTCTCTATATGTAGTGGTAGGCTATAAGCTAAAATAAGTGGTATTTTTACATAGGGGCATCATTTTTGGCACAGTGCCCATTATTTTATAAAGACAACATTCATTAACATATGTATACATTTTTGTGAAGCCATAGTTATAAATAACTTTCAAATCATCATGGCTGACATCCTAGACACAATGCAAAGAGAATGACTTAGCTCATTAGAAAGTTGAAAATGGTCGCTGGAACACAAACTCTGATTACGTAAAGAATTTTATGGAAAAAAAATACTCTGATAGGATCCACCATTTGTGCCATAACGTATGATGCTTATGTAACACTAGAACCCACAGTAATATAATAATTTGTTCTGATGAAATTATACAGCACATGGCATCCATTTTAGTGGTTGTGGCTTCAGAATGCTCATATTCATGATCACGACCAAACTAACTTTGTTTACTATATAAGCATAATGAGCACTGAGACTCAACAAGAGCATCTGTATCCAGGAGAGTGTGCATAATGTGCAGGTGCTTGTCACAGCCACAGTTGGGACCTGCGAGAAGATTGTACTGCACCAAGTTGTGGCTGCAGTGAACTATGAGCAGCAATAGTACTCATTCATCAAGCATGATCCTCAGGAGCATTAGGCAGAAACTCAGTGAAAATTCATGCACACAGTTGGTTATAAGACGTGTGTGCTGATTTAGTTTCTAACGCAGGGATGCAGGTATACAGAGAAGATAATTGATGAAGGTAGTACAGGATGTATGATTAAGATAGGGTGGCAGAGGAGGTAATAAAGCCACACAACCACAAAAATATATAACATAAATGAGACTGCAAAGGGAGAGGTGAAATAACCAGGAATGCAGAAGACAATAAGAAGTAAGTATGAGACACACAGATTGATATCAATCTCAAATAACTGAAGTTAAAAAGGGCAAAAATACAGGACTAGTGGGGTACAGAAAATATATCGCCCAAAAGCAGTTATGACATCAGCATAGTCTAATCACTGTACCTGTAATATAATGCAACTATTATGGAAAAAGAACCCACCCAAACATGAAGGGCTCTCTTGCATTCTACCAAGTACTCCATTTACAAAGTGAGCCATAGATGCAGTCACACTGAGTTGGTCAGTAAAGCATATAGCAGGTGATGGTCACACATTACAGAATATAAGCATAAAATGCATTCACCTCTAAGAGGACGTGAACCCTTAACCCTCTTCTCATAATTTCTTCAAAGTACTTCATTTTCAGACTGAGTCACAGAAACAACCAAATAAAAGGTTTCTTGTTTATCCTGTGTTTAAAATCAAGCTAAAGTACTACCTATTTAATTCCTGGAACTGCCCTGCTAAACTCATCATTATGTCTCTTGCTTTTCCTTCTACAACTATTAATATATTATATCAATTTTTCTCATTTACGTGATGTTTTATGAGATGTGTCATCATCAGTATGGCCATAACCATAGGGATGGCTTTGCCTGAGAATTGACACTTCCATAACCAGTGTTGCTAGGGTAGTGAAAGGACTGTTTGAGTGAGATTTTTGACATCCACAGCCATGCTGACTAACATATGTAATTGCAGCAGATGAGTGGCTCCACGTAGAACTCTTCATCCCTGGCAGATGATTTGGAGATGACAATGCACTTTACAGTGTGTCATTCAGTCTATCCAAGGAATCTCCCATATAGACCATGCAGTCCAGTGCATCATTGTCTACACACCAGGTCATCCTCACTATCTCCACCATGGCGGGCTATCATAGTACGAGACTGCACAACCACGATGGCTCTGCGCATGTGTCTGGTTGTTGCCACATGCACAGCAACTCTAGGGGGAAGGTGGCAACCATGTTTCACACCACCCTGTATGGACCTGTCTCTGTTCATGAGTGATGGGGCAGATTCAGACATCTGTTATATGGCGGCCAGCAAACTTTCCTTATCAATAGTTTGCCCATCAACCTGTCTTCTCTGTGATGTTTGGATAGCCTGACTATTCTCAGGCATAGGCATGTTTTGAGGATGAGATGATCACATTTCCTGTCTCCAGTCAACACACTGTACTCCTTGAGTGTACCAGATTTTTCCTGCCACCATTATCAGAAGCTGTAGAACCCCCAACATCAGGCAGGAGTTAGTTCCACAATGCTGATCCTGTGAATTCACCAAAGCACAAAATATTCAATGCAAGTATAGCCTAGCACCATTACTATACATGTAACAATGAGCTTTGCAAACAAGCATGAGCAAAAGTAATACCCTATGAGCATATCTTGTGCTTATTGTTGTGACTGTTGAGTACCTGATGTACCCACATGCCATAAGTCATGCAGCTTTAATTAAGTGTCATTGTAAATAGGGGGTACAAAGAACTTGTAAGTATTGATATACAGAAATAAGCCTACACATCTAGGACATTTTCATTGGATAATCTCTGTGGTCAGTCCAGCTCCTCTCCAATCTGCACCACCACACTGTAGAACTCTGTAAAGGTGTCACTTTCTTTGACAGAGGCCAGGAATCCCTCCATGTCTACACTCATCTATTACCCTATGTTCCTATTTTAAAATTTGTGCCATTTTCTGAGTACCCAGCATCATATCAGTGGCCTTGCAGTGAGCCATCTTGTAACCATGGTCCACCCCATCATCTATATTCACACTGGTGACAATGTCTTCCCGGGCACAGACACTGCAGGGCTGTCCAATGAGCTATCAGCCATGGAGATGGATGGCCTGGAGTAGCATCTCATTCTCTGCAGCAGAAAATTCTGATTTATGTATGGATAATGATGTCCCAGCAGATAGGAGGTTGGGGAAGAGGTGCTTGATTTGTTTTTAGATAGTGTTCTCTGGGTATAGAAAACAAAAGAATTGCCAGCCTTTTCCTGCATGGCCCTTACAAGTCCTAGCAATGACAATATAGTTTTTAGCCATACAGATTGCTGTCTTTTGTGTCTGATAGTTATTTATCTGTATCAACACTCTTTATGTAATGTAAGGCTCCAAGGATTAATGAATGCATGTTGCCCACAAAATAAGCATAGAACTAAAACTGGCCAATGAGGCATGACTGTTTATAGGTTCATATGTGTTTACTATACTAATGACCACAAGGGGCTTTTTAAGCCTCGCCATGCATCTCAAATCTCTGACAAGTCCTGTTACCCTTGATAAGTTTAATGGCTCCATCCCATTGGACAGATCATTGGGAGGGGAAACATTTATAAACAGGGGCTTGGGAGATGAAGCATTTACAGGCTGCCTGTGTCCATTACAGACATAGGTGACAAACCAGAGATGAATTTCCTATTCCCCATCCATTTGTCCAAGTTACACTTTAATTGGGTTAGGGAAGAACTCTGTTTACCATGGATGGGAAGCCTATTCCAGAGAAGTGGTAGACTCTAGGATACATACCAGTCTCACTGCCAGTCCTATTTATATTACAGGCAAGGTTTAACGCATTAGAATGGGTAATACTGGTGCTGGGGTTTTTTTTTTTTTTTGTGGGTATGCAGGAGGTCCATCAGAACGGAGTCTGTCAATGCCATGTATACCAGACATAGCTCTCTCCACAGCAGCCAGTAGGAGACAGAATACAGGCATAGGCCCTTGAGGCAGTCAGCATAAGACATGTTATTTGTACCCTGTATGCTTTGAGTGAGGAACCTCTGTGGATGTTCCAGTTATTGGATACGCCTGGTTAGGTACATAGCAAAGAGGGCACTGTACTCAATGATAGTTCTGATAAATGTGAAATACAGTCAAACAATATGTTCCTTGGACCTAGATGCCATATCTTTGTTTATAAATTGGACGACATAGAATGATTTCCTTATTACTGCAGACATGGACAAAGGCTAGATTACGTGTGTCTCCAAGTCCCTGACTACTGCATCAGCTCTTAGGGGTGTATTGTCAGTATGATAGTTATCAAGGGTGAATGACTTCCTGAAGGATACTATTATACATTTCTTGGCATTTAGTTTTAGTCCATGGCTCTGGCACCAGTTGTTTGTCTGTGTCAACTCTTCCTGGAGAACATTTGTGTCAGTGGGTGATTCAGTGACAGCTCCTAATTTGCAATTATATGAAAATTTAGTCATCCAGAGGCCATTGAAATTGGCCTTGACTTCAGAGAAGTAAATGCCAAAAAGGAGCTGTTGCAGGACTGATCCCTGAGGGACTCCACTTGTGACTGGCCTCTTTGTAAAGGCAGACCTTCACCAATTCTAACTTTCTGAGTCCTGTCTGTGAGCCAGCTGGTTATCCACTGGTTGACATAAGGGTTTGTACCTAACCTCTTAATTTTGTCAACAATGCTGGAGTGAGGAATTGTGTCAAATGACTTGGCCAGGTCAGGGTAGGTAGTGTAAACCATTTTGTCTCATACATTGCTTTGGTGATCTACTCAAATGAGTCTACCAGGTTGAGTAGGCATGACCCCCCCCCCCGTAACCAAATTGGGTTATGTCCAGTGTCTGGAGGTTTCCTATATCACTATCAATCATTTCCATGATAATTCTTCCAATGGCTTTGCATATGAGACTAATGAGATGTATGGATCTATAGTTTCCATGGTCTATAGATGGCCCACCTTTGTGCAGAGGGATGTCTGTTGCTGTTCTCCATTCATGAGATGTAAAGCTTGGTTGGAGGCTACAGTTAAATAGCAATTCCAGAGGGCCTGATTGATCTTGTTTCATGTTATTTAAAAGGCATCCTGTGATAGTGTCTTGGGTTAATTGATGCAGTGTTCTTAGCCTTAGAGAGATCATTAAGGAGCTGTTCCCTAGTGATAGCATGGGGTTATATATGATGAGGAAAAGTTGATGGGGAGAGAGGGGTAAATTTGAAGCTGAATTTGTTGGCCAGAAGGTTTGTTTAATCTTCTGGCTCAGTGTAGGTGCTTCCATTTACAATGAGCTCTAAACACAATTGTGTATTGCCTTTGAGGTTGAAAACACAGCTTGTCTTTGGCCTGGGAGGCCCAATATACCTCAAATTTCACTTTGTTAGACTTTATTTGTCTTATGAGTTTTTTGTTTACTTTGATGAGAGCGCTTTTATCCTTCTGGGTGCGGCACCACCTAATTTTTGCCATGATTTTCTTCCTTCTGTTATACAGCATATTGATGTTGTGATTCCAGCAGGGTGGCTTGTTGTTTGAGTTAGTTCTGTACATCTTCCTTGTGAGTACATCTGCCTCTATGCAGCTATTAACATACTTGTATAGGGTTTCTGTGAACAGTTCTGCATAGGCAGCAGTGATCTCATGGTTCCTACCACTGTTACAAATATTGTGCTTACTGAGATATGTATAATGAATGCAATGCTAAAATTTTGTACTGAACAGGACTGAGCTCTTGGCTATATTTTCAATCAAGATTAATAATCCTGCAGCTCAGTAATTGCTGTACCCTTGCAATCCTTCTCTCAATACACCTTAGCCAGCATATATAAATGTACTGACAATCTTATATCCTTTATTGTCAACAGGTTGAAGAGCAGGTAAAATAGCCATAGTACAAATGAGTGGATCTGTAAGAAGCAGCACATACCTTATCGCATTCCCTCCAGTTCAGCACTTTTGATTGTGTACCTTTAACTCTCAGTGAGTGTGGCTTGAACCATTAAAAAATGAAGTTATCACCTTACAATTCTAACAAATACTCATAGACAGATGTAAAATATCAATACAATTGTGTTTGCCATCATGTATGCTTCAAGATAAAGTATTCTAATATCTTGTCTGTGACATGGTGTTGGAATTATTAATGCAAATATGAACAACCAACATTTGACACCTAGAGGTGCAGTAGGAGGCAACTGCAGAAGTGTCTGGAAGCACTCAACTGTAATGAGATATAATTTTGCTGAAGAAGGTTATATTTTCAAGTTCTTCTTATACAGGAATCAAAATCTAAGCTCCATTTTTTCCCATAGTGCAATGAGTTTCTATGCCTCCCACCATGCTTATATCATGTAGATTCATCTGGTTAGGCATGCTGATTATGATAAATAGGGCTCAGCTCATTAAATTTCTGAATCATTTTGCACAATGAGAAATCCTGCTATCATGTAGGTGTCTCTGAAGCCATGCAAATGCCTGGGTCCCTAAAAGCAGCACTCCAAACTGGCAGTCTAGGTCATGTTTCCAGGGTAAGCTGTTAAATATATCTAGAGATCATTTGCCATTTAGCTATAATTCACTAGGTAAGCCAAGGACAGATTTAAGCACACTGTCAAACCATACAAACCAATCTTTGCTTCTAACAGCATAAATGAGTTTTTATGTGTTCTACAAAGAGAATAGTTAAATATATCCCTTCTACATGGCAATTCAGATGTTTCTAATGAATGCAGATATTGGTGCTTTCAGTAATATAACTCGGATTTGCCATGGAGGGACCAACACTTTTTTACAGATTTTCTGAACCAGTAGCATGATGTCACCTAGGATCCTGATATCAGGTGGTCCATTTATTATTACATCATTTCTGTGATATCCTTCTTCTGTGTCTGTAACTTGCTTTATTTCACTATACTAGTTTAGTGGATTTATTACATGTGTTTATTTTGTTCGTTAGTTATCCTTTTTGACCAGGTTACTCCCACTTGGATAGTGACATCTTTTTTGGGGAGACCTGGGGTGGTAGTCAGCCACTCCACTTGGCCAGAGTATTGGAGAAATTCCCTCTACTATTTTAAATAGGTGCCATGAGATCAATTATTTCCACCTGAGCCATCACCAATGTAGCCAGATGGAGCCTCAGTTTAACATTTCATCCCAATGATGACACACAGAGAAATACAGCACTCCCCTCATGATGTACTGTAGGATGGACTGGAAATTAATATATGCACCTCAGGTGGGGGTGCTTTTCATTGTTTTTCAATTGTTAAATCATAAAAAAAAACAGAAATTCTGTCGTTTACAAAGGTCAGAAACTCTCTGAAGGAGCTTGTAATCAAGTAATAATTTGTTAAATAGAGACAATTGGAAATTGTCTTTCTGTATGATCCACAACAGACTTATTTGGAGAAACATACATCTAGAACCTGTCTATTCCTCTCTACAATTTTCTATATTTGAAAGCTGATTCAGATTTATTAATTATTAATGGCATTTGTCTGTCCCATCCCATCCCCTACCACAATGACCACAATCAAGTGGAATATCATGAGCCAGCACCATTGAAATACATACACTATATATAGGTATTTAGACAGCTAGATACATACATTTATAAAATACATACATATGCCCCCATGTCTTCTTATGATTCAGCAATTCCTGTTCCAACACACAAGATGGTTATTGAAGTTTGTGAATCCGTGCTTGGCATATCTCTCTTTCCTGCCTAGCCTACATTGGGTTACCATCACCCAGTCAGTCTCCCAACCTGTCTAGAACCCGGAGGTCCCACCTTCATCAACAAGTAACTAGGTGACATGAGCCACTGATCCCCTGTATGCAACCTGCTATAGCACCACTGTGTGCTCTCCATGGCACCATAGTGAACACAAGTGATGAAGTGCTGCCCATTGGCCCAGAGGGGAGAGGAATCCACAGTGGCCCCCACACATCTATTTTTTTTTATTTCACTTTCCTTACCATGGTTCAAGCATGGTGGGAAGAGGTTTATTCTCTGTCCTGCCTTGCGAATAGCAAGGCATGCGCATCATACAACCTATCCCCACTCCTTGCTCTGCCCTCACATCACTACTCAGTAACCTAATAGATTACATGTGGTGGCAGCCTCCTCTTGACAGACAACTGTCACCCAACTACACACAAAGACAGGTATACACAATATATATATCTATGTGTGTATATATATATATATATATATATATATATATATATATATATATAGCGAGAGAGAGAGAGAGAGGCTCCATCCCATTGGACAAATGTGTGTGTAGGGTCGACAACTGTTTATCTGACTGCTTATGATTGACTAAACTGCTGGCTGACAGTTGTACAAGATCAAACAATACTGAGGTTGGTGAATATGTCCTTACCACATGTTTGGTGATCTTCAAATTAGTATACATATAATAAGCAGGGAGTATTGGGGGGTGGGGTACAGTGGAGCTTGCCCCTACAAAAAATTATGTTTTTTTTTTTTTTTTTTTTTTTTTGCACGTGCTGGGGATATTTTTTTGTACATGAGTAATTGTTTGTTGATGTATGCTCAACATTTTGGACAAGATGACTCCAGCTCCCCAACATATACTCTTTACCTTAAGAAGGTCAATTAGAATCATCCCTACCAGCCTACATTTGCATACTACACGTAAGTCATTTCCCACAAATGAATTATTACAAATTGTTGTTGAACAATTTCTCTCAGCATTGCATAAAACTGGTGGCAGTAGCTGCTCGCAGTGCATTTTCAATTCCATGCCTTCCATTGTACCTTCCTTGAAGCATCTGTCCTGTTTATGAACTCATTCTTGGAATCAATGTCAGGGTGTGAAAAGTGATGAATCATTCAAAATTGAACAGTGCTCTTTTTTGGTACCAAGTGCTCAAAAAGGAAGTCCTATACAGAACTGCAATCTAACCAAAAAATATTTCCTTTTCTAATGCTTCTTTTAAAAGCCTTTCCTGTCCCTTAACTTATGCCAGATTCTTGCTATGTTATTGGTAGATTTAACCCTAATCTTTATTCTAATGCCATTGGTGAAATCCTTGATTAGCGAGCTATCTACATCTTTGTTTGGGTAGCCAAACAGAAGGCACCAAAACTACTGAGTTTGAATGGTAGAAAGTTCCTTTGGGGCCATTTTCCAATTTGGGCTGTGCCCCCCCCAATCCACCTGTTCCTCTGCTGACACAACTGCCTCAATTCCTAAAGTCATAGTGAGAGGGTAGTCCAACCCTGCCCTGTCTGGCTCTTCAGGCTGCACTGCAGGCTTGGGTGGCCACCACCTCATCACGTGCATTGGTGTGTGAAATGACATGCTGATCATCCTTGTCTGGAATAGACTTCCTATTCGCATAAAACAGAGCTCCTCACTGACCCTATTCAAATGCAGCATAGATAATTTGATGGGATACTGCATATTCACCCCTGGGGTGGCACTCATCTCCCTCATGGACAAGGATAGCTGGTGTTGATCATAGACCCACTCTCTTCATAAATTTGTTCTGCGAACTACCCAAAACAGAACAAATGGGCATACTTGGGATTAACATGGCTAGGTTTTTAAAGGTTCTAGGGCAACTAGCCTAGTAACCTCCCATGAACCTATGTGCCTATGCATTTGCCAGTGTAAAGGACCAGCAGTTCCAGACATCATGCCTCCCCTCTTGTTGAGGAAGCTGTGATTTCTGTTTAGTTCCCATGGTGTAGTGTTGCAGTGTTCTTTTCAGATAAAAACAAAAATAAAATACAACTTTGAATCACTTTGACTTCTGCAGCCATTCCTTAACTCAAACGTATGGTATCAATGATGACCTGTAATCCTTGAATTCTGTTTTTATCCCAGTTAGTATGCCCCACTTTATTTTTGTGTATACTTTTGAGGAAATAAAACATAATGTATTCAACCACTGTGTATTAACCATTAATGCTAGAAACTGCCCCTGTGCCTCTGCTATGCCTGCCTTGCAGGCCCATGGTAAACCAGCAGCTTGGGTCAATATGTGCCAGTATTCGGTGGGGATTTACACCATTATCTTTATCCTGTCAGCATGAATGAGAAACATACCTCTCAACTTCTTGGTGCTAGAAATCTGGACAAAGCCTGACAAAATACAGGGGCAATGGCCCTAAAATAGGAACAGATTTTAAATATTGCTCATATAAACTTAGAAACTTGCTAGAATAACAGAGTTTGTGTTAATATGCATTTTCTAAAGGATCTGAAGTCTGAAACTCAAATGTATGCCATTATTTAGGGAGTTCAGTCCTCAGACCACCCCTGTCATTTGCCAGAAAAACACAAATTTTATGCGGAATAGACCAAACATTTGAGGCAAAAATCTAGACATTCTGCAAAAATCTGGACAGTTCGGAGTTATGATGAGAAATCACCTTCTGAAGCCCATGTATTAGCAATTCCAAAGATGTATTATCAACACATTAACAAGGTGTGCCACAGCAGCATTGATTAGCTTTCTTTTGAGTTACATCCTCTCAATACTTACTGGCATCCATATGTTAGGCTTAATGATGCAAAGCCAAGGCCCATACCTGTACACAGTAGGGTGAGAATAATATTAGATCTTATCTGTGACTTGGTCCAAAGTCTCAGAGATATTGTGGAAGTGAAACTGAAAAAAAATATGATCTTCTGTACCTTTGCCATGGAGGCAGCTGGTGTGCTCTTACTGATTTAAATAGAGGAGCATCTTCATAGCTAATTACTGTACTATCAGTCTAGACTGTATTTGAAGCTTAACCATTAGCTATGGGTAAGACTCAAATCCTGTATCTTGTATCTGTGAGGTGAAGATCTACCATTATATCAAACTTCCTCCTTCATCTTCTTATAACATTAGTACCTCAAATACAGGTATTGTAGGGAAGGGATTCTTTACTGTTTATCACTACCCATTCTCATGTCATTGAACATAATTCAGTATGTTTTCTTCCTCCCACCCACTTTTTTATATTCCTCATCTCCCTGCACATGGCCCATGGCTTCACAGCTATTATAACAATAACCCACAGCTAGGTGTGGGAAATGGTGGATTTACCCACAGGTAGAGTGGTTGGGTCACAAGGTTGAAGCCTTTTTAATTAATTTTAATTAAAAAAAAAAAAAAAAAAGAAATCCAGAGACTTTCAACGTACTGGAGACATGGGACAGAGAAAATATAAGGATAATCTGCTACATTTCTCTTGTTTTGTATAACATACCTGATTATCCATGTATTTTTCTCCATCCCATCTGTCTTGTTGTTTTGAAGTCTCACATTTTCGAAACTTTATTTTTTAAAGTAAAACAAGTAGAGTTTCCATAACATATGTTAATACAAGAAAGTCTGGCTGACTGGATTTTTCTCCATTAGTATATGCTCAATTTACAGTGGGCATGCTGGTTGGATTCCTGCTAGTAGTGTGTTTCAGCTTGATTTCTGTTATCCAGTAATATTATGTACCCAATTGTCTTATCTGTAGCATAAAATACTGAGGATAAAACATATCAAATTAATTGAGATAGCTGGGGACCCAGAGACTTATTATTAAAATGAAGATTTACCTACAATTGTGGTCAGGACGTGTTACCTGAAAAGCTGTTAGTTGATTGCAACCATGATTTGTAAATTGCATTTTTTCAAAAAATAGATATATCTGGGTAATGAATGCTAGCAACATTCTCCAATAGTCTGATTTCTACATACACACCACCACTATGCTGGCTTTGTAAATTGACAACATGTTGTCCATTTTTGTTTCACAGGCAGTTGGCAGTAACAACTATTTCTTCTGTAAAATTTCTTATTTTTACTTATTTAAAAACAGTAATGCTTTAAGCGGCTATTCATTTACTCCGCAAAATGATTCTTGGATCATTTGTTGTAGAAATTAATTGAAAGAGCTAGTTACACCATTAGATGTCAGGTGGCCAGAACAAAGTTTCAGTTTCATTTCTTGTACAGAGAGGAACTTGACACGTAACACAGCCTTACAGCCTTCCTCTCAGTAAGGTGTGTGTTGTGGTGTGTTGTGTATGCATATCTGTGTGTGTGTGTGTGTGTGTGTGTGTGTGTGTGTGTGTGTGTGTGTGTGTGTATATATATATATATATATATATATATATATATATATATATATATATATATCTATAGGCTTACAGTCAAAATGTTGAATTTGTAGGTTGTAGGTTGTGCGTGTGGGAATGTCGAACAGCAGATAGCTGATTCCTGTGTTGCCGAATGTTAAATCATCGATAGTTCATATCAAAAAATGCCACTGTGTATTTGTTGATATGAGCTTGATGTAATGAATAGAGATCATGGTACAGTGCAGACTGGGGCATTCATCCCTTTCCTCACTGTAGTGGGATCTCGGAGTTGAAACATATAGTTTGCAGGGGGTACATGATATGAAGTGTGGGACTGACACTTACCTGAGCTCGTATATGGACAGCATGTTCGATGTTCGGCAAAAATGTCGGATTTGCTGAATTTGTTCATCAGATTTGACATTTTCACCTAATTGATATGCATGGATTCAACCTTACCATTCCATGTTCTGAACGGTATATTTTTCAGTTTTCGAGATTTTGATAGCAAACTAAAAACCCATATACATATATATATATATATATATATATATATATATATATATATATATATATATGTGTGTGTGTGTGTGTGTGTGTGTGTGTGTGTGTGTGTGTGTGTGTGTGTGTATCCAAGTGTGTGAGTGTATACTTATATGAAACAAAGCGATCTCTGACAAAAAGGAAAATTTTCTTAGCACATATTAATGGAGGAATGTCTGGGCAACTGGACCTTTTTCCATTGATTTATGCTTAATTTACAACTGGGCTGACCAATCAATGTGCTCATTTTCACAATGTCCATGTTGGTATTAGTTTAAGACATTTTATTCAGCTGTGTTCTATTTCTGAGATTGGCCTTATTGATTTCCCTGTTAATTTGATGGTGGCTGAGCTGAAAATCAACTATGTAATACAGGGAGCAGTTTGCTAACCTCTCATGTCCTTAAGCCTCTATTCTATGTTCCATCTTGCAAACTCTATTAACTTTTTCTATCTTAAGAGCAACTATCTTCCTGTAATCTGTGAAGGCTACTGCTACGAATGTTAAGAATCATTTATATTTTATAGCCTGCTGCTTGATGCTGGTAAACTTACTTATACATCTGTTTAGTCATCTGATTCAACATTTACCTTCTACCCTAAATCTCCCTCCTGAATCCTTAAGTTTCGTGCCCAGTGTTTTAAACAGCTGTACAACAAAGTGGCAGTCACAACCCTCATTTTCCTGTCAAACTGTTCCCTGGTAGCATAGCCTGCAGTTAGCATGATTGTGCTCCTGCTAGAAGCACCCACCAAATATTTTTAGTAATTAGCCCTCAGCAGAGGTGGTCTGCAAGCAGCATTACTGTGCAAACTGTGCGCCAAAATAAACAATGTAACTTACATGAAATCAGCATGGCCCTCCATATTTCAAAACCATGCACCCAGCTACCATCATGTTACATGTTACATGTTACACTCTGTCATGTTATCAAATGACTGCCAGCCAGTTGTCCATAATGAAGAGAAAGAACAATTATTCCACCTGAGATTGAAAGACAAACTCTCATCTTGCAGCTTGTATGTGACCACCTGTGAATAACTCCCTTGCTAATGGACCCACACATAAAACACCTATATGGAAATAGCATTAATTCTGACACTCACATCTTAAAAATCAGTTACTTTTTTTTAAATTTTCCATTTGTGACCATTTGCCTCCTAACTTGTTATGCCACCCTCTTTCTATTTAACCTACACATAACCCTATCTGTTTCCCTTTGACATGCTACATTAATATTGCCAACAAGCAAACAAGTTACAATCCTCCTCATTGCTAACCTAATCCTGATCACCCCATATTTCTTTAATAAAGAGTTTTTATTTACCTTGATTTAGCTGGCTGTCAAAGGTTTGACCAATTTTTTCTCTGTCCTGCCTTGCCAATGACAAAGTGTACCCACCATGCATCCTTTCCATCGCCTTACCCAGCCCTTACTTCTTCTCTCAGTAGCCTGATTGGTTACATGTGGTGGCAGCCCCCTCTTGACAGACAGATGGGTTTCCAGTCAGAAACCTAGATCTATCAGCGTGGCTTATCTCAAATGCAAACATATCAAATATTTGTATATTTTTAATTCAATCTCACTAATTTGGTAACTTGATAAACCATGCTAATCGAAATGGGAAAAGCCAGACACAAGAGGTCCACATTGCAAACAAAGGGCCTTCTTTATACCAGCCACTAAACTTACTTTATATATACAATAAATCCTACAGTTGGGAGGTACAGAGGAGGTGAAGTGCCCAGAACAACCTTTAGTTGTTAATATATTTCTGCATAGAAAAGGCTTATCAGAAAAGCATTTCAAATGCCTATACCATCAATACTACAGCATGCCAGTTTGACAGTGCATTTATTTTTGCAAAATTATCTTTATAAACACAGGCTGTTTTCAGAATTCAATGCTGGAATATCGATATAAATACTTCTTTGAAATCTAATAAATGCAGATTTGCTATTCATCAGCTCCACATAAATCTGATTATCACACCAATGAGGAATGTCACATTACTGCCAACACATAATGACTTTTGCTTATTTACTTAATATCTTCCAAATGGGATAACAGCATAGTGTGTTCATTTTCAGTTAAAACCCAGATAAAAGTAAAAAAAAAAAATCATTAAAGAAGGGCATCAGTATATGTAAAATTAAAACAATAAAAAGTTTAACTTTAGGCCTATGACAGTTAACTAAAGTTTATATATCAAAATTTTCAGCAATGACTGATCCTTACAGTATTAGCAACATTACCTAAATTTTAAATTGTCACCTGAATTTTCGAAAATCTTAGTAAACACAGAAAATATTAAATATATTGAATCAGTTCTAGTGGTGTTGATTGCTTATTAGAATATTTAGGGAAATATGACAATTACTGTGCACTAATACTATATGAACAACATGTAATACCTCTTTAGACAGTGGTCAAGTATCAATGTGACTATGCAGCCAGTCATGTACGCTTTAAAGCAAGATCTTTTAGTGGCTTGTATGAACATGCTTTTGCAATCAAATTTGTAAATGAGAACATGTAATATTAGCTACTTATAGTAATTACAATACCTCTCAACCTTTTAGAACAAGAAATCTGGATGAAGCTATAAACAAATTAGGGGGCAAAAGCCTAAAAAGAGGGACAATTTTTAAATATTGCTCTTACAAACTTAAGACAGCTGATATAATGAAAGGTTCATAGGTTCATAGGTTGGTACTAGGCTATCGGCCCTAGGGCCTATACAAGCCTAGCCATAACAATTCCCTGGCTATTTCTTCCCACGCTATTTACTTCCCTGGACCCCTGTCTAGCAGGGCGACTGACGTGATCCATGGGGTGAATTTCCTTTCTCCCATCCAGTCATCAAGGTTCCTTTTGAAGAGGGCCAAAGAGGTGCTCTGCTTGACATGTATGGGCAGTCTATTCCAGAGTCTGGGGAGTTTCTCGGTCAGGAGCCTATCCCTCCAGCATGTTTTGTTTATTGTGATGACAAGGCTTAGATCCCTGGAGCATGTGGCTCTGAGAGACTGGGATTTCTTTAAGTGTAGCATGTCCAACAGCTCTGGGTTTGACATGGCCTTGTATGTTAAGCAGACATCACCTCAGTGTAGATGATATGCAACAGAGTATAGCTGGAGTTTTTTAAGGCGGTCAGCATAGGGCATCTGTTTTAGGCCTGTGATTCTTTTAGTGAGGTATTTCTGTGGCCTTTCCATTTGTTGCAGATGTCTTGAGAGGCACATACCAAATGGGGCATTGTAGTCTATAATGGGTCTAATGAGGGATGAATACAGTGGGACAATGACCTCCTTTTTTCTGGATGAAAAGCCCTTAGTGATGAGGTGTGCCACATAGAAGGATTTCCTGACTGTTGTGAAGATGTGGTTATTGAAGGTGAGACCACTGTCCACCTGTGTCCCTAAGTCTCTTATCACACTTTCGGTGTTTAGTGTACTGCCACCTATGTGGTAATTCACGGGAACATGTTTTTTTCACAAAGGGGATAACTATACATTTCTTGACATTGAGCTTGAGCCCATGGCTCTGGCACCAAACATCTGTTTCTGTAAGGCCCTTCTGTAGAGTATCGACATAATTTGGGAATTCAATAATGGCTCCTGGTTTGCAGTCATCTGCAAACTTTGTTAGCCAGAGTCCTTAGTGTCGGCCTATACTTCAGAGAAGTAGATGCCAAACAAGAGAGGTCCCAGGACTGAACTCTGACGTACTCCACTTGTCACTTGTCTGGAGATGGATTTGGAGTCAGCTACTTTTACAGTCTAGGTTCTGTCAGTAAGCCAGTTGGCAACCCATCAAGTGATGTAGGGATTAATGCCCAGCTTAGTAAGTTTATCTATGATTCCAGAGTGGGGGATGGTGTCAAAGGCCTTGGCGAGGTCCAGACAGGCTGTGTGGACTGCCTTACCCTTGTCCACAGCTTTGGAGACTGATTCGAAGAAGTCAATCAGGTTAAGGAGGCAAGATAGGACCTTTATGAACCCAAACTGGGTGGGGTCCAATGTTTTAAGGTTGCCATTGTCTTTGTTTATAAGTTCCATGATAATACATTCCATGTCATTGAAGATCAGGCTCATCAGACTGATGGGGCAGTAGTTCCCGGGATCCAAGGTGGATCCCCCCTTGTAGAGTGGGATAACTCTAGCTGTGCACCACTCAGTGGGCATGAAGCCTGAGGTGAGGGTATGATTAAACATGATACTTAGGTGAGGTGCCAGTTCATTTTGTAGTTCATGTAGTACACAGCCCGAGATGTCATTTCATCCCATGGATGCTGTATTCTTAGCTTTGGGGAGTGCATTTTTTACTTGTGTGGCTGTTATTACCAGAATTTGGCAAGCTTCTGGTATTGAGATGAGCCATTTAAGGGGTGAGAGGGGGGTGAAGTTGGCACTGAATTGATCTGCCAGGATATTGGCAATATCCTTGGAATCATTATATTTAATGCCATTCTGTTGTAGCTCAGAGCAGATCTGAACAATGCAGGTAATGCATTAGCATGATTTTCTGATGGGTATGAAGTAACTGGAACTCAAATTCTGTCATTATTTTCTGATTTCAGTCCTCAATAATTAGCCAGTGATTTGCCAAAAAAACAAAATTTTAAGAGGAATAGACACAAAATATAAGGCAAAAATCTGGATATTCTGTGAAAATCTGGACAGATTCTAGAAAAAAAATAACTATATGCTTCACAAGGGTTTTAATTAAGTAATAACCAATGAGTGGTGTGGTATATAGAAGATTTACCCATGGCTGGTGTGGTTTAATCACGAGATCGAAGCCCGAGTGATTAAACAAAGCCAACCGTGGGTAAATCTTCAATATACCAAAACCACAGAGTTGGTTATTACTATTATACAATGACATTATTTAAGGAAAAAAAATAGTTACTTTTCTTAAATAATGTCTTTGTATAACGGCGGATTGCTGTTCTTCCGCCGGTTGTGGTATACTGATTATACTTTTTGATGTACTGCGCATGCGTATGGAACTTGCGTTCCCACGCATACCCAGTACATCAAGGCTTTGAAACGGAAGCAACAGAGAAAAGAAAGTCTCTGTTGCTCTGTTTTCTCTCTTTTTTTTTTATTATACAAAAAAAAGATTTGGGGGCAGTTTATACCAACAGAAAAAAGTCTGGGTGACCGGATCTTTTTCCGTTGGTATATTGTGGGATTTACAACGGGCACGCTGGTTGGGCTGGCCAGTCAGTGTGCATGTTTTAGATTATTAATAGGAAGGAATTGTATAATTAGTTTTACTGCATCTTTTGTACTAGCATTTAAACTTTACTCTGAAAATTTAAAATGTCATCTCACAACCATTTGCCATTTGGCTTCCAAAGGGCACTTCATAATTTTGTTTGGTATGTGTTTTCCTGAGATCATATTGTAAGTTGTTTGCCATTTGGCTTCTTCAGGTATACTCTGTTCTATTTTTCCCCCAAGGAAAGCATGTTCCCTAATTTATTTTAGCCATTAGTCTGCTGGCTTTCTATTTCATATAATGACATCTATCAGCTTTCAATTTATGTTGTCAGCTGTTGTATGCATTTAAACTATAAAGTATTTTTGACTGTTACTTGTTCTTTAAAAAGGTAAGATATTATTCAATCTGAATTTCTACTTTGGTAGCTTTTTCTTTTTTCCATGTGTTTTGCAACCTGCCTAGTAAGCAAGATAACAATGCAATAATGTATTAGTCTGAGATGTAGCACGTCTACTGTTTCTTCAACAAATATTTGTCTGTAATACTCTTTGTCACTTATGGAAGAAAGTGAAACAACTTCTTCTAAAAACTGTTCTTGCTTTGAGGTTGTCTGACCTTATGAGCACCACATTTCTTGAATAAAACCACAAGCAAATCAAATTTCATACTGATAAATGATAAAAATGTTTAGTAACCAAAAAAAATGTCACTAACTGAAATATTCCAGGAATGCCAGAGAGATATAGTATCAAAATCATAAACAACAGCAACAACATTGTCTAGATGTGCTGAAATGAAATAACAATATCCATCAATAAAAATGTATGAAAGTAAAAATAAACCATGTTGGAATCACAAAGGATATTAAAAGGCTTGCATTCTTCTTGATTGGTATGTGCTAGTTTAAAGAAAGATGTGGGTCAGAGGTGTACTAAAAATAGTCAGCTGACTGCCACCAAAAGGAGGCTGTGCCAAATTAGCTGAACCATAGACATGGAAATTCTGCAATACTCTGTCATAGCCGAGCCTTTTTCTGAAATATTACAGTATACTTGGCATCTTTCTTAGACAGATGGGATTTGAAATAATTGTGCATTCCATTCAGTGTACCACCTCATCCATGTTTAGGTGCTCTCTTTTAATTTGAAAACTCATCCACATATTTTAGAAATGCTGGCTGTCAGATATAAATCCAGTGTATCTTGCCCTCTAGTCTCCATTTAGATATGTTCTTCTAATCTTATCATGTATCAATTGATAGGCCATAGGAGAGCAATGTTACTTCATATGTTCTTTACATCATACACAGGTATAGTCAGTCAGTGAATGAAACCAAGCAAGTCATTCTAAAACTTGGTAACAGTATAAAAGAAATGTACAAAGAAAGTGTTGCAATACAGATAGACTACTTCTGTTTGGATTTACATCCACAAGATTGCAGGCTCATATTTTGCCAAACCTGAGAATTATAAAAAAAATTATAAAATTATGTCTGCATAATAAAATGGTGGAGGACTGTACTACCAAGAAACATAAATGGAAATATGTCACTACTGTAAATGTTCTGTTTCAAGAAGTGTGGTGTCAGCTGTAGAGATAACTACAAAAATGTATTACATATACGGCCCCCCCCCACATGTGGCTTCACTTGAAGAATATTAATGTTTTGGAATGGCCCAGCCAGAGCCTAGAACTAAATCCAATAGATAATCTGTGGGGTGACCAGAACAGGGCTTTGCACAAGGGATGCCCTCGACAATCTGACAAATTTGGAGTGCTTTTCCAAGGAAGATTGGGCAAATATTGCCAAGTCAAGATTTGCCATGCTGATAGACTCCTTCCCAAGAAGACTGTATGCTTTAATTAAATCAAAAGGTGTTTCAATAAAGTATTAGTTTAAGGGTGTGCCCACTTATGCAACCAGCTTATTGTACATTTTTTATTTTTTATATGTTTTCCCCTAACAGATTTGTTTGTTTTTCAATTGAATTGTACAGGTTATAAGTCACATTAAATTTGGGAAAAGTTTTAAAATGATTTACTGTGGCCTCATTTTTTTATATCACACAAACCTGGCATTTTAGCAGGGGTGTGTATACTTTTTATATCCACTGTAGATATATATATATATATATATATATATATATATATATATATATATATATATATATATATGTATATATATATAAGAGAGAGTGCAAGCGAGAGAGAGAGAGAGATGTACATGAGTATGATTTTTTGTGTGACAGATGCCTATTTTCTTCTTTCCAAGAAGGGTAGGGATGGAGGTACTAAGGAGCAGGTGTGGGCTGAAAAGACAGTGAAGAGATGGTAGCAGAAGCAAACAAGTTAACAGAATACATGAAGACCAACAGGAGAGGTGATGATACAAGTAGGGTGGGAAACATAAAGAAGAAACACAGAAAAACAGAAAAATGACAGTTATTGAGACCTATCCCTCAGCACAAGCAAAGGGAATAGCATGATGAGGGATGAGGTGGAAAGACTGCTGATGTTTATGCTCTCATCACTGCCCCCAGCTAGAGGTCAGTCATCTCTCTGACTGCCTCCCCACTGGTCTTAGGTAATTGTGGGCTGATGGGCAGGTTCTGGGAGCCTCTCATCTCTGCTACTCATGCAATGACATGCTCAAGTCAGCCAAAGGAGGCATCGAGTCACTGGTCCACCAGTGCTATTACCGCATTCATAATCTCCTACTGGATTATGTACTGTGATGTAATGGTTGTGTCCCCACATGGACAACCTATACCCACCCTGCCACTGATAGACCACTGGAAGTCATCACAGAACCAACCATTTCAACTTCTGCTTAATAACCTATGCCACCATGCAAAGAAGCAGATCAAGAAGCAGGCTGATCCTCAGCAGGAGATGGCAGTGTAGGTGGACTGTGAGCAGACCACAGTTACAGCTGTAGTTCAAATTGCATAAAAGAGTAACAACAGTTTAGAGAAAAAATTGAAAATAAACAAAAACAAAGGAAAGAGAATGATAAAGACAAAGATGTAACAGCATAAAAACCATTAGCAAAGCTGTATAACACTGCTGTGCATAAAGGTATATGGAGGAGAAAAAATGCTGTTGGCTGTGCATCACCAATGTAAGTAATACACCTGAATGATCAAAGGGTACTTTTTCAGTCAATGTGGGATCAAAAACAGGACAACATCACCTAAGTAGTTCTCCTGTTTATAGGTGGGGAACAGTTCATGTGGTGCAATGAGTAACTGCAGGGGCCATGGAAGATGGATTAAAATACCTCCAATGGACTACCATATAGTCAAGGGACATGAAAGTAGTTGGCAGAAATTGAGTAACATTTAGAGGCCTGCAGTGCAGCATTTTGATCATGTCACATATGCCAAAACAATGCATTAACAGTAGCTATATACAATAGTTGGCAGCCACACAGTCTGACATGTACCAGCCACCCATATATGGTAGAGTGTGCTACTATGAGGCATGCCCAGAATATGCCAGGTTGAACTGGCACTAGCAGGGGGATTACAAAGGAAAGCATGTGAATTATGTCATCCAATCAGTCCAGTGTGTCCTGTATGGGTGGCAGGGCTATGGCAATAGACAAAGTAATGTATGGGAGGAATACAAAAATGAGATAGAGAATGACTGAAGGGCAACCAGAAGCAGGCCACTGACCAGTACCCACACAGTGCTAGCATACACAAAGGTAGGGTGAGTAGGAAAGAATCGCAACATGAGTGTAGAGTGCATTTGTGTCAAAAGGCACATATTATAGTAGTAAAGGTTTCTATGAATAGTAACACTGTAACAATACTCAATTCTTCAGGTATCAAAAATATATGCAGCTATAATATTACTGTGATATATGTACCCTTCAATCTTGTGCAGGATAAAGATAAGCAATGCCCTTATCTTTTCAAAGAAGCCTATTAGATTCAATAGACAGGACCTGCTCTTCACAAAACCAAACCTGACTGGGGTCTACCTCAGTTAATTGTCTGTGTCAGCATAAATACATTTTGTTATGATATGCTCTGATGTGTTCTATAGCTTTGCGTATAAGGCTGGTGAGGATGGTGGACCTATACTTGCCTGGTCTCTACAGGGTTCACCCTTATGTAGGGGCAACACAGTGACTATTCTCCAGACATCAGGCACAACCCCTCTGGATAGGCTGAGGCTGAACAGTTTAAGCAGAGACTCAGATAATGCTTTTTTTGGCTCTGATGAGAATGCAGCCTAGAATATTGCCTCTTCCAATGGAATTATTATTTTTAGTCTTTAATATAGATTGTATGACTTGTTACAAGGTGAACTTGGAGAAAACTAAATTTTCAGGGCAGCTGGGGCAACAGCATGGCTAGATGAGTTAAAATAATTGCTACATTTTTCTGCCAATATATATCATTGGGACTGGAATATATCATATTGTTACACAAGTGAGCTGAGTACAGTGTTGGACTTGAATCCTTTATTTATTTTATTTATGTATTTAATTATTTAGTTAGTTATTTAAAACGTGTATACTGGAGATGTGAGCTGGTATACTGATCTTTTTCACTCACATCTTGAGAACTTATATAAAGTACAATTTGTGAGTAGAAGTAGCACATACATGCAGTTCACTTAACATCGCTTAATATAGAATGGGTATTTACAGGTTTGACTTCAACATAGATATAAGTAATAATAGTATTTGTAAGTTTTTCAGTATTTGCGATTACTAAGAATTGAGATCATAAAAAAGCACTGGTCAGTCACAAAGACAAGCAGTTATCCTAGGGAATGTGCAATGCAGCGGAGGCAGTACATTAGCCAGAGTCTGAAGCATGTGTAAGTTACCTTGTTTTTAAGGTGTTTTCTTAAAACTGATTTAAACTGTTCTATGGATTCTTGATTTTTTACTTAATTTGGCACCTGGTTCCAGGTTGTAGGACCAAGTTTAGAAAAGGTGATCTCCTCATAGTAGTTTTAAACTGTGGTCTAGCTGGTATATTATTATTCTCTTGAATGCCTCTTAAGGCATATTTTGTTCCTTTAAATGGAGTCTTATTGCAATATTTGAATAATGCACTGCTTAGGAAGAGAGTTGCTCTGTATGTGAGGGGAGGTATTTACTCTTGACTTCATAGTGCAAGAAATCTGATCAAAGCTTAAAATAATGGTGATAGAAAAGCCCTGAAATAGGGACAGATTTTAAATATTCCTCTTATAGACTTAGAATGTTGCCAGAATAATAAGATTTGTGTTTGCATGCATTTTCTGAAAGATATGAAGTTTGAATCTCAAATGCAGCCATTGTTTAGTGACATCAGTTCTCAGTGATTTGCCAGGAAACCACACATTTTGGGAGGAACAGACCCAAAATTCAAGGCAAAAATCTGAACGTTCTGTGAAGATCTGGATAGTTGAGAGACATGGGTGTGGCCAGTTGCACTTTAGTATTAATTTACCTAGTAATCCAAAATTAGGCACCGGAGACTAGCAGTTCCAACACACAAGTGATTTAATGTTCAAACACAGCAAAAGGAACACACGTCCACAAATAACATTGGATGTGTGTTCCTTTTGTTGTGTTTGAATATTAAATCACTTGTGTGTTGGAACTGCTAGTCTCCTGTGCCTAATTTTGGATTGCTAGTTACGTTTTGGGCACTTTTACCACATCTTTTCTGTTTATTAAATTACCTGGCATAACTGACAAAAATATTTATAGTCTCCTTTGATATCTGTAGCAATCATAAGCTCATCTTCTGCTTTACATTTTCTTTTTACTCACTGGCAAGTTTCAGTGCGGTCCTTAAATAAAGACATAGGGACTTTTTTACAACTTGTCTTTATTTTCCTTCTTCATTATGCAGTCTATTAAAATTAGATTTCAACCAGACATTTTTTCCAGAATTAACTATTAGTTTTAGGGCAAATGTTAACTGACTTGTTTTAGAAAGTTGTTTAGAGGCTAGTAAAAGTCAGAGGTAAATGTGGCAATTGTCTCAGCTGGGCCCATCAGCAACAATCTTTTGGGTGTTTTTTTATTAGTCTCCTACAAGCTCAAATAGATTTACCCTTGTGAAGTCCAGAAAGAAAATCCCATATCATGGAATGCCACAATTTGGACTGACAGAGAAGATGAGTGACTTATTGTTAGATTTAACACAGGAAAAGTAGCTGTCAGTACAGTACAGACAGGGGCTTAGTTGTTACGGATCAGATCATGGATGTTAAAACCTCTGCTGAGTAGTTTTACAATTTTCTCTACTGCATTATCGTTAACAAAATCTAGATAAGCCTGTCCAATTTTACAGGTGTACGTGGACAGGTTAATGCTTGTGTAATTGGAATCACCTAACAATTTAGTTTGATATTTAAGCCCCCCAGCGGTGTTAAGGTAATTTCCATGATCTTTGGGGGACATTGATGGTGATCAGAAACTTACAGTTGAATAATAGTTGGATTTATTAACAGTGATTTGAATCTCCTGAATGTCTAAGTTAGAATCGTGGGTAAGTTGTCATGAGGTGATTATACATCTTCTAAATACAAATACTCCTCCACAATTACCCAAGGACCTGAAGGCATAATTGGCATAAACCCTGCCATAGATGGAGTGTTGTCATTACAGTGGAACTAGGCCTCAGTGACTATGCAAATATACATGTGATGGAGTTGCAGGAGAGTCTCAAGTTTGTGAATATTTTTATTTGAATAGTGTCAGCATGATGTGTCAGAACCTGAGTTTGAGTTTGCCATGTGGAAATGCCTAGTAGGTTGACTCTGCTTAAAATGAACTGTGAGGACAGCCAAGGCTTCAGCCAGTATGCACAAAACCTAGTATGAGTGGTGTAAGCCTTATCAGGTGAAAAAGGGAGTCTTATCTCTCAACCTCATCTCAGGCCAATGCATAATTGATCCGCTTACAATGACACCAGTTACTTATCCCATCCATCAGGTCAATACCCTCCCTCAAGTCCTTTGAAACAATTCTGAAAGACATCTGAGCCAAATTCCATCTCTGTTCTTTTTCACCCCAAGATAAACTGTATCACTAAATATTAATAAGTACTTACTCATACCTTAAACCTCCATACTTCCACTTCTTTACTCACTTTCTATCTATAATCAATTTCTCTCCCCTGATTATTTTTTTAATTGTGTTATAGTCCTGTTTATTTCTCTCTCACTTCACATTGCAATTCTTGTTTGTATTATACTAACTTTTAAATCTCTAAACAGGCAACAATTATTATAAATAATACAGTATTGTCATATAAGTTCATACCTTTCACTTGTCCAGATTTTCACAGAATGTCTAGATTTTTGTCTCATATTTTCAGTCTGTTGCTCATAAAATTTATGAGTTTCTGGCAGCCTCACAGCAAGAGGTTCTCCCGTTCGATTCTCAGCTAGTGTGTGGGGAGTGCCTTCTGTGTGGAGTCTGCATGTCCTCCCCGCTGGTCGAGTGGCGTTCTGAAAGACATGCATGAATGGGCGAGCCTTCGTTGAAGGTTGGGTGTCGAGCTGGCAACTCGGCACTATGAAAATCTACTGCCAGTCAATAGCGGACCAGAGTTCCGCAGTGGCGGCCCCTAACAGGGAAAAGCCAAAAGACAACAACAACAACTGGGGGATTGATGTCACTAAATAATGACAGACATTTGAGTTTCTGACTTTATATCCTTCAGAAAATGCATACTAACACAAAACCTGTTATTCTGGTAGCTTTCCATGTTTATAAAAGCAAATGTTTAAAATACGTCCCTGTTTTTGGGACATTGTCCCCCATTATTGTTGGCATTGTCCAGATTTCTTGTGCAAAGAGGTTGAGAGGTATGTATAAGTTGTATCTATTTTAAACCACTGTTTTTACATACTGGGGGGATTCAATAAAGCCTACACTGTCATTTATGACTGTGTACTTGTCGTGGCACAATGTGCACATTGCAGCAGATATTTTTAGATTCAGTAAACTCAGCATAGCGGCATGCACTCACGTGCAAACATTGCAGTTTCTTTGGTATGCAAATAATAGCATAAGTAGCAGAACTGTATGCTAATGAAGCAAATCAACATGCTGGAGTGATTCAACAATCTGTAAAGCAGCCGTGTAGACACCATGCTCGTGTTGCCCATGTATTTGAAAGTTTTCTGAATACAGCCACAGAAAGGAGTCTACATGGAAAAAAGACCAAGTAAACGTCCATAGATTTGTACAGAATTGACCGTAACATGTAACCCCACACACATTATGGCATTATTAGACATGGTGGATGCTAGAAAATTAAATTAACAATAGCAACAATTCCTTTTTAAGTGCCATGATATCAATGCAACTTTGCTCCCCTACCCCCAAATGAAGACTGTACTCATAAACAATGTAGACATCTAAAAGTGTAAACCCCATGAAATATACTATTCATACTGTGACGTAAGCACATGCAGTATGCATCTGATGGAATACAGTCACATTTTATCAAAACCTGCATTCCTCTGTGCAGATATATAATGAACTAATACCTTCCCCTGAGTGTACAACATTGGGCTCCCCTTCAGTTTCCCTGCCTACACAATTGCCAACCATGTAGATTCAGGGCTGCCAGAATAGTGAAGATGAAAATGAGGTCAAAATGCATTAGAGTTGCTGAATCCAAAAACTTGTAACCATGTAGGGATGTTCACTCCGTTTAGGCACTTCCACAGTGTTCGTATTCAGTGGATGGCAACAGTGAATGCTGACATCAGGGGGTGTGTCAGGTCACACTTACAGAAGTTGACCTGTAGGTCTGTGAAGTGCAAAAGTGCATGTAAGCAGTGCACAGTTTGCAAGTTCTGTTTCATCCTCTTTATTGTTTGCTAAAATATATCACCTCTGTCCACTTTAAGTTAACATTTTTTTTTTAATTTTTGAAATTGTTTGCATGATGCGGTAATTAGGGCAACCACAGGAAACAGAGGAATGAATGGTAGGTTTCTCGGTGCTTGTCCCATAACCATTCTTGTGGCAGCATGTGTATGTATAGGGCTAGAGTATAACAGGTCCTGGGTTCTAGTGCAGAGTTTACAACCTTTTCTTTACTTTTTGAGTTCCAAGTTTGCATGATATCACAGGACCAGAAGAAAAGTAATAACAAGATCAGCTGTGTTTAACTTATTTCAGTTTCTTTGCATGCAGCAGTGTGTAGGTGCACAATGTACACTAATGAGCACCAGCAGAGTTGATATATTCAGTAAAACAGCAGATGTTTTTCATAGGTGTGAATTACAGCATAAGCAGGTGATTTTCAGTACGGTGGAGCAATCAAGCAAGCTATAAAGCATCCATATAGCCTACAGTCTGGATTTTCCTGAATACGTCAAAACCATGGGAGTAGAGACAAGGACATTTTAGCCCTAAAATAAAATAATGTCAGCTGCTGCATTTGCAACGTTAAGTCCTGAATCTAGAATGTATTCGTTAATATTATTATTGAATATCCTTGTATTTCTTAACTTGCTGCAGTAATGAAATAAATAGTGGTGGATTTGTAGAGAAAGCACCATAACATGTAACAGCAGACACTTATTGTACTTATATGTGTCCATTACTAAGCTTTTTGTCTTATTCTTCTCATTTTTACTTGCACTTTTTGCATGATGCACCACATAGTGCAAACAGTGGATGGGGGCATAAATAAATTCCAGCTTTGGCAGTGTTTACCTGGTCCCTACAAAGTGCAGCAGACCACCTAGGAAGCAGACAGCCTAAAATGGAACTCAGATACATTCAATAAATGCCCTTGGCCATTGTGGAAACCTGGCCTGGAGTACAGATGGCACTCGGTTCTAGTACAGGGAGTGCAACCTTTGTTACACTGTTGTGACATTGTAGTTTACAGTAACGAAGTGCAGCATAGACAACTGTTTTCTCAACATTTTTATGGCAACAGGTGTAAGTGTAGGACTGCCATACACATGGCACTGGATTCAAATATAGCATATTCAATACAGTATTACTTTTACTGATGCAGTAATCTATCTATTATCACATTTATCATCAAATGTATGACTGTAGGTGTAATGAGTATTGTAGTCCTGTAAATATATTCCTGCTATCTGGACCGACTTGGCTTTAACTTTTGTGAAAAACACATATACGACTGCCTATACATGTAATTGCTTGCCATTGTTGCATTCTGCTTGTCAGACATTAGCAACACAGCTTGCATTTGTGTACCACTTACCTACGTGCAAACAGGTGTAACTTGCATGTATGTATACTTTGTTACCCATCTTACAAATCCGCTCTTCACTGCACTATGGAATTGCATATATGATGCTTTCTTATTGGTGTTTATTGTCTATTTCCTTTGTATGACATAAAAATACATGTGGAAACATTGCAAACTGAGGGCACATTCTAAGTATGCATCATATAGTCACAATATATACATGTGTTCCAACAAGCAGTACAATGAGACGGTTTCAATATTTTTTTACACACATATATCGACCACTTGTGATGTGCTCCCTCATGGACAGGGCAAGTCAGTAGTGCTGACTGCCTTGATCTGTTAAACTCAAACATCCAACTATGCTCAATAAGGGTAATTATGTTTTTACACCGCTAGGCTTCTACACACCCTCATGCTGTTAGGCTACTGGCCTCATATGAACCTATGAATCAATGTGCCTATGCAGGCCTCCCAAACTGTTGTCCCCCATTGGCCTGCTGATGTCATCTACTATAAGTTACCTGCAGCCATGTAAATGTCAGACTCGTGTTGTGGTGCGTGTGTAAAGTACTGAGTTCTGCAGTCTGTGTACCTAGATAGGTAGGGGTTTTGTTCTTACTGTAGTCAACTATGTATGTGTGTCTAGCCAGAAGAGCAACTGTGTATCCTTCAGTTACCACCAAAATCCTACAAATTGACTGTTTTGATACTACTTGCCTATAGATCCATTTTAGGCAGGCCTCCCAACTTCTTCTCTCCAACATGCACTGCTGATGTCGTCCACTGTAAGTCAACCTGCAGACATATAACAATCAGACTTGCAGTGTGGGACTTGCATAGAGGTATGTATTCTTTTCAGTTAGATAGGTAGGGGTTCTGTTCTCACTGCAGTCATTTTGGTGGTTGTATATCTCTACACAGCAGAGTAGACATGCTGTCCTATAGTTACTTCTCCAATGGCATGATCTGACAGTATTTTGATACTTGCACCTGCCTACACATCCATTTCAGGCAGCCCCCCCAACTTCTTCTCTACAACATGCACTGTTGTTGTCATCCACTATAAGTTGACCTGTGGCCATGTAAGAGTCAGATTTTGCTGTGGTGCTTGTGTAAAGTACTATGTTCTGTGCACATAGATAGGTAGGGGTTCTGTTCTCACTGCAGTCAATTTGGGGGGTATGTCTCTACTCAGCAGAGTAGACATGCTATCCTATATTTACTTCTCCAATGGCATGGTCTGCAAGTATTTTGATACTTGCACCTGCATACACATCCATTTCAGGCAGGCCTCCCAACTTCTTCTCTCCAACATGCACTGTTGATGTCATCCACTATAAGTTGACCTGCAGCCATGTAAAAATTAGACTTGTGCCATGGCATTTGCATAAAGCACTGTGTTCTGTAGTCAATGTACTTAGATAGGTAGGGGTTCTGTTCTCCCTGCAGTCAACTATGTGTGTGTGAGAGCTATTACTTGACATTAGAGAGAACATTTTACACCAGCATGTGGAACAGTGTTGTTACCAGAAGCTTAACAGACAATTCTGATCTCATCAGCTACATCAGATTATTGCATATGTAGTCTGTCAGAGAAATATGCATTTATGTATATGTCTAATGCTTATTAGAAGCTAAAAGAATTAACACGTTTTCATTCTATTTTATATACAGCTTAATTCTGTGTGAAATTATAAGATGCTTTTTGAAACTGCAGTATGCTTTCTGAAAACTTGCAAGATGCCCCCTGACCTAGTAATTTCTAGCACAGCAAAATTCATGTTTATGCCTTTTGGAAATGTACTGAGAAGCAGGTGATTATCTGCTAGGTCAGGAAGTAATAAATGAAATAATACTATATTCTATAATGTTATGATTTTGAACATTCAGCTCTGTTCGTGTTATGAGAACATGCACAGCTGTGGAAGAATAAGAGATACATAAGACAAAGGACTGCTTGAAGAATCTGTACTTGCTTTGTGCTCGAATTAGCTGTAATACCTTGAATAGAAACATAACATAGTGGGAAACTGTATATAACCGGTGGTCACCAAGGCCACGTTGTTTTTCTTAGGAAGTTTTCCATAAAATTGATAGTGCAAGCAGAAAATTATGGATAAACAGCTGCTATGTAATGAAGATGTTAAAACTTGTGATCTGCTACCTCAGCTTGGTAGGCAATGTCTTGTTAGAATGTGTATAAAGATGAATTTACTTCCTGATTTTAGTTAGACAAACTCTGTATTAGCACATTTTTGTCTCCTTGCTGCAAGATTAAAGTGCCTTAACCTGAACCTACCATGTATTGATCATTTTTAAAGTATATTTTTCCTTTGACATAGTCATCTCACAACAGCATGATCAAACACTGGCCTGGAGCCCCAGTAGACACCTCATCCGATGCCAGACAGATTACAGTGACATATATTTTAATCTATCAACATACATCATGGCATGGTTAGTAGGTCCTGTGTTATCTTGATGAGAAAGCCCTGTGGTCTGTCCAGCTGCTGCATGTGTCTGGTGAGGTTCCTGCAAAAGAAAGCATTATACAGTGTTACTGTTGTGATGCGATTTAACTACAGTGCTGTCATATAATCCTAAGATCTGAATGAGATGGCATGACTTATGATGTTAAACTTATTTATGCACTGGTAAACCATTAAAGAGAAAAGTTAGAAAGTAATGAGACATATTGAGGTTCCTGACTCGACAAACCTTACAAGAGTATAGACTAGAAATTACTGACACGATGATGCTATCCACTGTATAACTTGGCAAGGTAAATACAATTATCAGTTCAACAACACAAATGCAGATATACTAAGTACTAATGTAGCCATACACCCTGTGCATCCGACACACAGCCTTTGCATCCCTAAGTCCAAAAGAGAGAAAATAGGAATATGGCATATTTTTGATAACTGCGGTTTTGAAATTTTAAAAGCAATCATTAACAACAACAATAGGGAAATTACTGTGTTACAAGAACATATAGATTTGTATAATGAACATATTATTAATGACCTCTTGTTTCAAATACAATAAGAAAAATGTAAATACTATGATTTAAAGAGTGCAATAGATAAAACATGTGAAGAGAATTTATGTAGAAAATATAGGAAATTGGATAGAGATTTACAAGAATATAGGGAAGGTAAACAATACCCCCACCCCAAAAACAGTGGCCAATTCCATAACTACAATAATTATACTAGTTATTCACCCTTGGGGAATAAAGGGAAACAACATTTTGGACAGGATACCTACAATGTAGACAGAGCTGAAAAGGAAAATTTTTCAATTAATTCCCTGAAATAGGTCCACGCAGATCAGAAAGGTTACGAAACAAAAATGATGGTAACAACACTAACCATTTTTACAGGGCGGGTCAATATCAAGAGGAAGGGGGACTGAGAAGGTACAAGTACTAGATTCTGAAATTAAACATCAATACATAGATGAAAACACACAAATTGTGTCTGTCTGGATTTCACATCTTTAATTATACTCAACTAGAGGTTTTAAATTTGTTCCTAGAATTAACAGCAATTTGACTCAAGTCATATTTGATCTTAAAATGTTTATTAGGAGACTTAATTTGGATAATATGTTTAGTGGTTCTACTTTACCTACACATTCTACTCTTCTTCGGAAGAAAAGTATCTTCAATCTACCCCTGCATCCACAATTGAAAACTTTGGAAAATGTGATGAAAAGAGAATTAAGGAAACAGATACCTAACAACAGGGTGTATTCTAACTTAGGAAAATAACAGAGAGAATTGTTATCTAAGTTGAGCTCCAACCCACAGTTATGGGTGATGGAACTGGATAAGGGTGGGGGAATAGTCCTTATGGACAAACTTTTATATGAAAGCAAAATGATTACTATTCTTAATACTGATAGATATAGTAAAGTTTCCATCAATGAGATACATATATCATATAAAAAATTGACCTAGCCCTCAAAGATCTGTTCAACCAAGGAATTATGGACTTTGACACATATTCTTATTTTGAAAATACTACACCCAAGACGTCCTCTATTTTCGGAGTACCTAAAATACATAAATCTGTAGAAAATCCACCTCTCAGACCCATAGTTTCTTCTGAAGGTGCTAAAACTACCCCACTTGCTAAGATTTTGGATTGGAAACTCAAAATGGTATGGGGTAGACAGGCATATATACTTAAAGACTCTTGGGAGTTTCTGAGCAATATAACACAGGATTTATACACCACACAATTGGTGTTTGTCACAATTGATGTTATTGATCTTTTTTCAGTGATTCCACATGACATTGGTCTCATGTGGTTAGAGGAAGCTATGAGATCTAATCCAGATACCACTGAAAATGAGATTTTTCTATGCTTGGAACTGGCAGAATTAGTTCTCAAGAATAATTTTATGTACTTTGAGGGTGAGTTTTATAAACAGGAAACTGGCATAGCCATGGGGGACAGTTATGCCCCATACTTGCAGATGTTGTCCTATCAGTCTGGGAAAATAAATACGTACAAGGAAGTAAATACAATCAGTACTGGAATATTGGTGCTTTAGAACTTTTTCAGGAATTTATTAATTACCTTAATACTACTACAAACTTTCTTAAGTTTACATATCATATTTCTCATGACAAAATAAATTATTTGGACATTTCATTAAGTAAACTGGAACAAGAATTTAAGTCTACCATTTACAGGAAAAGCACTTTTTCCAACACATACATTCATTTTTCAAGTGCCCATCCCTTTTTCAAAAGAAGGGCATTGTAAAAGGCCAGTATGTTAGAATTAGCCATATGACATCATTGGATATGGATTACGACTATGAATGTACCATCCTAAAAAGTATGTTTTTAGAGCGTGGATATCCCATTGACCTGATAACCAACATATGTAAAGAGGTCACTAATGGTAGAAAAGATGTTTACAAACCTATTTTAGGTTTGGGATCTGAGTTCAAGAGCCAAAATGGTCATATGTGTACTAACACCTTGGGATATAATAGAGTGTTTACAACTAACTTCACTGGTAGTGCATATACAAATAAAAATATTGTGGAAAACGAATATAAAAAATTCACAGAATTTACAGACTTACCTAACTTGAAAAACAAACCAATGAAAGTAGTATTTAGAAAAGGAAAACACCGTAAAAATTTACTGGAACAAGCACATTTTAGGAATGTTTTTTCTAATAAGAGAAAGGGAACTTTCAAGTGTGGTGCTTGTAACCAGTGCTCTTATATTATGCAAGAAGAACAGGTTAACATCATTTCAAGGAATAAAATTATATATTCCAAAGGATATTCTAATTGCAATAGTTCTGGGCTGGTATATTTAGTTCGCTGTAAAGGATGTGATAGTTTTTATGTAGGAAAAACCGAAAGGCAACTTAAGCATAGGGTATATGATCACATTAACAACATCAATAACAAAAATAAACACAATGCCTTATATAGACATATTTTGACGCGTTGTAAGGCTAGTTTTTGTTTCTATGTCATTGAGACAGTTCCCAAGATTGTTAGGGGGGACCTTGGGAATCAAAGTTAGCCTACAGAGAGGCTTATTGGCAATTTTTCCTGGAGACAAATAAACCTCCAGGTTTAAATGACAGCATTTCCCTTATACCTCTTTTAAAACTTAGGTCAGCCGAATTGTAATAAACAGTTTATTTACTAATATATGTCTTTTTTATAAAAATACATATTTATTTATGTGTATTTAATGTATGTTCTTTTTACAAATGTTTTGTTTTACAAATTCATTTAATATGGTTAGGATATTTTACTTCATGAATTTTAAAAGTAGGTCCATGACTTTTCACATTTTAATCTTTTGAAATTTACCAATTTGTAGTCAATTACTTTATTGAATAATTGGAAAGTGTTTCTTGATTGACATGTATATAAAGTGGATGATGACAGGACATATTGTATCTAATGAAGTCTGAAGTTATCAGACAAAAATGCTGTTTTGTACATGAGTTTTCTGCATTAATATTTAATTAAAGACTACTCTATTTATATTTTATTTGAACTCAACCGTTTTTACAAGAACGACTGGCAGGCATTCCTTCCACAGCCTGTTTTGTGGTTACAGGGATATGGCACAGTTATCATCACTTGCACAGGGTGTTGTGGGGTGGGCAGGAGGCCTAGGCTGGCACAAAAGGTCAGTGAGTGTGTGTGTGAGTAAGAAAGGGAATCAGGTAGGCTGAACCATGCAACTGCAATATCTGTGTGTGTGTGTGTGTGTGTGTGTGTGTGTGTGTGTGTGTGTGTGTGTGTGTGTGTGTGTGTGTGTGTCTGTAGACGTCTTCCATGTGAAAGTGGTGTGTGAGAATGTGCATGAACACAGCCAAGGTCAGTGCTAGCTCTGCATCTTGGTATGTCAGACAGGTGTTAGCTGTGCATGGTAAAGTTGGCAGTTCATTGTTGTTGCCCCCGAACATGAGAACTGGCTCTGCCAGGAGTTGCACTGGCACCTCCATAACAAAGGTCAGATGCAGTGCTGCTACCAAAACATGACAGATGCCTGCTAGATGTGCTCCCTTTACAGAACTGCCCAAGACCACAAACCCACCACCTACCATGTCTGGATCTGGACAGCGCACGCATTGATGGAACAGTGAAAATACTGCCACTACAGGAGCATGCTCAGGCATGGCCACATTGGCACTCAACAGATGTTATGGCTGACCTATGCCCACAAAGATGTTGTTCCCTTCCCAGCAGACATTCCATCACAGACATTGCTCATCTGGTGACAGACACCCCTGGTCCAACGTGTCATTCATCAGATCCAGAGAATCAGCAACACAGTGGAGGCAGTTACACATACCAGCCTGTGTCTCATCTACAGCCCTGAACATTTATCTGGAGCACCTTTCTGTACATGCATGTGCCTCCATTATGGCCCTAAGTATATGTTGAGTGACATCGGAAGAGATACCTGCACCAGGTGGAGGAGGGACATCAAGCCCCCTCCAGGCCTCCTTATCAACATTCCTGAGTGGCACCTTACCCACACTTTGGCTACAGCCAGAGCCAACAAACACTGAAGCCACAGTATCCACACTTCTCTGATCAATGTCCTTGGAATCCCACCTGTACAATATCTTTGGGCTCAGTGGCCTGAGTAGGCATAGGCCTACTGGCTGTTTCCAGGGAAAATGAAAGGGGGTGCCTGGATGTCAACCTCTCTGTCATATTTAACCTCTGCAACTCCTGCCTGTGCCTCAGTTCTCCCAATATCAACATCAGTGTGTGCTGAGACACTGTCATCATGTTGCACAGGGCCCACTCTCCCACTGTCAGGATCATCTATGAAAAAAAGGAGGAAACAGAGGCATACATTAATACCTGCACTATTATGGTGCAAAATATGCTAAACTACTAACAGTGCTGCCACTATTACAGACAATACAGCAATACACACAACAGGGCTAAAATAACACATTATGATATTTCTTTAACTTAATCTGCAGTACTGACATAAATTTATTTGGCTCACCATCTGCAGGAGGCATATGTTGCTGGATTCTTGACTGTCCTGAAATAAGTTAAACAGCAGGTAAGGACAACATCATCACAATTAACAATAAGGCAAGGGGTAATGCATGTAAACGTAAATGTCATAAATATACTCCTCTATATCTGAATTAACTCTATATTCAACAAGACTGTGGCTGACAACTCCATACTAAGCTTATTACTGTAGAAATCTTCAATCCCCCCACCCAAAAGAAAGACATGTGACAAAGAAGTAACTTTTATTTCAATTATTTTACTAAATAACATTATTCAACTGGACATATAAGAAAGCCTGCTTAGAAGCTCATCTTGGAACTCAGAATGAGGGGGGCCCACATCAAGGACATGCTGTGGTCCACTCTGTTGTGACCGCTCATGTTAGAGGATATTCACCAGGAACTCTTAATTGGGGGTAAGAGGTTGTTCTGTAGCAGGCCTTCCTCCAGCTACCCTTTGTTCTTGGGCAACTGCAGCTGCTCAGCTCTGTGCAGTGATAATCATTTCAGTGCCCCTGTGGTGCACCTGTTCATATGTCCTGTTGTGGCCACCCATAATACTGATATTATCAACAATGTGCTGCCATAATTGGAGCCTTTTTTGCATATTGGGATGACCCTTCCCCAGCAGAAATGCCCAATGTTGACAGAGTGCATCAACAATGATGTTTTCTGCTTCAGTGAATGGGGGTCTCCACCTCACTGACATTGTTTGTGCACTAAAAACAACAGAATGAAAGTACACATAAATATCATATAACTACAGAGTAACTATTTCCAAATAAAGCGGTCATGGTAGGCAGTCAATAGTCCCCACTGGAAAGACATAAAACAGTCTATAGATGTGAAATGCTAAGAATAGGCAGGATGCAAAGCAAGAGCAACATATCCTTTGTATGTGCCTTTGCAGTAATGCAACTATGCTCCACCCTACAAAGAATAGTCCATTCTAGTTTGTGACATTGCAGTAACTCTTCTTTTCTTCCCGACCCACAAAACAACAGGCAAATGAACTTTTTTTTAATAAAACATCTTTGAAATGCTAAAAATGCTTTCAAAGGATGTGTCCCTGAAGAATTTGTACATATTTATCGCACATCATTCTATTTTCATGTATTGTCACTCATGCTTTCCTCTGAAATGGCTTGACAAACATGGTGATGCCATCGGCACACTTCTAAGTAAAGCATACAGATAAAATTGTAAAAGCCTTTGCTTCACACTATTCATTAATATATTCCAGCATATGCATTATGTAGGTAAAAAATGGGAGTATACATCCAGGAGTATATTAATGAATAGTGTGAAGCAAAGGCTTTTACAATTTTATCTGTATGCTTTACAGATAAAATTGTAAAAGCATACAGATAAAATTGTAAAAGCCTTTGCTTCACACTATTCATTAATATATTCCAGCATATGCATTATGTAGGTAAAAAATGGGGGTATACATCCAGGAGTTCAATACCCCTCTGTAAAGATATCTTTGGAAAAAAATTCCTTTTGTGAAATCCTGCAGACATGTAGCAAGTGTCATCACCATCAGTTGTGCTAATTACACTTTGCCTTTTTAGAATGGAGTAGACAACTGCACTATAACCGAACCTCCTCCTTCTCCTTATATGATAACTATCTTCTATGCCTTTTGCTACTACTGACTGATAATATTTTCTCCATAATTATTATTTTGTTATCACTTGTTGATACTGGTACAATAATACCGATTAATATATCGCTGTTTATACCTCTCTGATTGAATTCATCTAACAGCCAACAAAATTCCTGCTTTTATGCATATATTCTGTATATATTACTGCAATCACTATATGTAACACTGTATCTACTTTTGTACCAATTAATGTTTAATATTTTCTGTATCTATGTTCTTTTTGAAGCTTTTCTCTCTGGGTCTCCACTGAAAAATGGGTTATTTTAGGCCCAGTGGACTTTCCCAGTAAGCAAATGCAATGAATAAATATTAATGGATTGCATATGTCTTAGTCTGTGTTTTGGAGATGCTAATTACAACATAAGCAGTTGAACTGCATGCTACTCAACCAATCTTGTGGAGGTATTCAACAAGTTATAAAGAACCATGTAGACCCCATGCTGTTTTTTTTCCTGTGGGTTTCAAAAGTAGTGGAGTACAGACACAGAAAGTCTACACAGACAGAATGTTATGAGCTGATGCTACTTAACTCCATTTGTATGTACTACAGGCTGCAGGCAATGCTGCTGCTGCTGCCAAGAGGCCTAGGCCAAGATGGAGAAGATTTTTTAGGCCACATTTAAATTATCATGTCATACACAATATGGACATTGTAGGGTGCTGCAGGTTGGACAAGGACACACTACAGAAACTCTGCAAGCTCTGCCAGCCTCAACTCAGAGATAGAGAATGTACTTCCTATGCATTGGTTGTGTACTGCTTGCATAACATTCAGCCCTGAACTAACATTGTGGCAGTTGCTGTATTTAGAAGGTAAGTCCTGAACATGTACTGTGTTATATAATAATACTATGACATGTCCTTGTATTTCATCACTTGGTAGCAAGTAAAAGGTGGGAGATTTGTACAGAAATGAATGTCACATGGGACAGTAGAGAGTTATTTGATTTGTATGTGTCCATTAGCAAGTGGTATGTCTCAGGGATCAAAGATTCAGACATTCATACCAATCCAAAGTATTGATGGTCCCTGCATGCCCTCAGTTCAGCACCATAAATTTGTAATGGAAAATCATAACAGAGAGAAGATAGAAAATAATGAGACAAATTGCCGTTTCTGACTTCACAAACCTCACAAGATCAAACAGGCAGGATGAAAAACAAGGAGAGTAACAAGAGCAACATATCTTGTTTGTGCCATAACAGTAGCTCAGCTTGGGTCCCCCCTTGAAAGAACACTGTACCTTTGCATGTGCAATAACAGGAATTCACCTTTGCTCTCCACCCCCCAAAAGAATAGTCTATGCTTGTTTATGACATTCAACCTGCCCTTCATTTGATGGCAACTGCATATCATAGTATTCCCCATTAATACCCTCATACATTTTAAGATAAATGATATAGACTGGTTTACACATTACATGCCTCAGAGTACTGGTCAGATAACTGATGAATGACCAAGAAATACAGAAAGGTAAGACAGGTGTATATTTTCAAGGAATAATCATAACAGGTTGAGTGATCACTAAGTGCACTGCATCTAAATATACTAAATATAATACATGTACAAATAACAGTTTATGCCTTGATATCAGTGTGCATTCAGTTGCACTTGGTTGCATGAGGAATTACTTAATTTCTTTGATGCAAAGCTGTTTGTGTTGCAAAGATGGATAAGGCACCCATCCTCATTTATGAAGGTGCAATGGAGTGAGAGTTGAGATCCAGACTTATGTACACATATCTCATGTATACTAACATTTTCTACTGTGTATGTCATAGATTGATTTTCCTTATTTCAAGTCTTCCTCAGCTTATTTATTTATTTTAGGGTCACTGTTTGTACGATGCACTGCATAGTGCAAATCTGTTTGCCTATTCTCATCTGGTTTGCATGTTGAGTGGCATTGCAAAAATTAGTCGAATGGTCTACCCAGGTAGAAGAAATGACCCAGATAGCTGGACACATAAACTGGATGTGTTCAATTAAGACTGTTGGCCATTGTGCAAACATGTTGCCTGTCAGTGCATACCCTTTAGCAATGGTAAGTGATCGACAACATTTTCAAATGTTGCAAAACCAAAAAGTGTGCAATCTCAGTAAGAGCAATGTCTTCAATTGGCAGGAAAATATCATTCTGCATTGGTCTTGATCTGTAGTAGGCATGGCAGGCATTCATGGAGAGGTTTTAAGATTCTATGTGCAAAGATGGGGTGTCCAGGAATTCAAAGTGTTTGTTGGACTCCTAGTGAATGAACATGGGTCTAGGCTTTTGCAGAGGGACTCCTGGGGCTTGGATTACAAGTCAGAGGGATAGAAAAGTCTTGCCCAGGCTTTGACCAGTGCTACCAGTATCACTTCACTGGTGAACAATGTAGGAATCAGTACACAGACCTCTGGTTGAGGAAAAGGGATACCTTCAAAAGCTGGATTGAGGAATGTAGAACTTGGGGCACCCCACAGATGTGTAAGTATTACTTACAGAGACTACTTGTTAAAATCTGGATATAGTCAAGAATGGTACTCATAATGTTATTCTGTTCTGTTTTTTTTCCACAGCCATCAGAGACTGAGAATTGAATGTGCATACCCATGCCGCTAGATTGGCATGGATGCGAGAAATATGTGGTGTGTATGCATCTGAACAATACTGTTATTTTAGCATTAAAACTAAAGACACCTTTATTGGTTTATTATACAGTTGTATCAAATTGAGCATTTGTCTCTCAACTGTAACAGGAAAGCATGCATACATTAGTCTGTAGGCCAAAACAACAGTTCAGTATTAGAGAGTAGTCAGAGGTTATAGTTTCAAAAGACACACTTCCCAACTACACAATACTGTTAAGTTTTCATTGATATTGCAATGCAACATCAGAGCTCTAAACTAGTCGTACCAATGGCCAGCTGTAAACCGCAATCAGTACAATTAGAACATGCATATGCGCAATATATGCACACATCAATGATTGCTTGCTGCAATCTGTAGTAAGGTGTGCATCTGTTACCACCTGGGTAGTCTTAACAGTAGAAAAGTTATTTGCAAGGAGTATGTTGCCTTAAAAGTAAAGGTAACAGAATAGAGTCAAATAATTGTATCAATGCATTGTATGTTGCAGTCGCATATGAAGTTGCTAATGTTCTCTCTTATTTTTCTCTCACTCCAATCCTTATCTTCTCCTTTTTTTTTTTTTTTTTTTTAGTTTTGTATTTTTTGTTTTTTCCCCACAGCACGGATGGGGTAGGCTTGCCCCACAGGATCCATGTGCCCCCACTCCACCAGCTATAGCACCAAGGCCCAGCATATCTTGATGCGACATGGTAGCAAACTTTCTGCTGCTCCTGCACTACCTGGCCCCTCAGGTATCTCTGTCCTGCAGGCTAGGACAGTGGTTTCCTCTAGGAACAGTGGCAGAGGTGGTGAGTTTTTATCACCCATGATGAACTGCCAGGGTTGGTGCATAGGACTGTGCACCATGCATTTGGTGCATGCTTATCCCAGATGGAGACACTGCTCTCCATTATTGTACAGAATAACATGAGGAGACATAGACATCAGACACTGCAGCCACCAGTACAGTGAGGAGACAGTGATGACAGTCCAGTATGTGATGAGTTGATTCTCACTGTCACACAGCTTGACATCCATGGGTTCATAATGACCCCACTCTCACCCTAACCATGGTGTTCACCCACCTCTTGTGTCCTTCACCGTCCCTGTGTCTTGTCTTTTCTGTCTTGTCTGTCTGTGGGTGCTTCCTCATTTACCCTTCCTCAACATTCCCCTCTCTCTCTCTCTTAAAAAAAAGAGCACCTAAATTCCCTGATCAAATGGTTGAGGGTATCCTACTTTCTCCTCTGGAGGTCATAGAAATGATGTCTGAATTGTTCACCAGTGTGGGGAATACCTGTAGCACTGTTAAAAGCCCTGGTAATACTATTCCAGGCTTTAAATTTGTATTATGAGCCTGAATAGTCCCGCTGCAACAACCAGAGCCCATGCTCCTTGAGTAGAATCTAATAAAGACTTCTGAGCACCCCACCTCTGTGCTCAGAAGCATACTCCCTCACCAGCAACACCAGACAGGTCTACCACAGCTCAAGATCAATGTAAAATGAACATTTCCTGTCAATTGTATTTTGTATCCTGACGCATGTATCACACTTTCTGACAGTGTGCACATTTTGGCTTTGCAACATTTAAAAAAGTTGTCCATTGCACAAACATGGTAGTCAGGTTGCTTACTGCCGGGCAACATGTTTGCACAATGTTTAACAATGCACAACAGTGGCAAGCAATGCAATTTCAAGGTTATTTGGTATACAGGCACTTTGGTAAATGTGCTAATCAAATGGACCATGTCTACAGTTGTCCTACACTTACAGGTGCTGTCATAAGAAGGTTGGGAAAACAGTTTTTGTGTATGTCATGGCATGAGTCATTGAAGGCGATACAAAGAGTAAATTCAGTTGATTATAAGGTTAGACAGCCAAGAATGAGAAAGATACAGCAAGTTTGTTATAATAATGTGCTGAACCATTTGAAAGACGTAAAGAATTCTGTAGAGAGCTTACAAGCAAGAGGGACTAGGGAATCTTCACCTAAAGTACAGACAGAGGAATCTTTCTAATAATTACAAAAACAGGAGGAGAGAGAGAATTCTTATTAAGAAATATGGGAATGATGTCAAAGATGCCATGGAGAACTAAACTGATAGAGCATAATATATACACAAGCCCTGAAATGAAGGTTAGATTGAGATCTTATGGTGTACCAGTCACACGAACAGTTAGTGAGCAAATACACTTAAAAATGTGCCACAGAGTAACTACAGCAGCTCAGTAATGTTATTCACCAAACAAGGCAGAAGCCTTAGATTATATAATGACTTTAGGAAACTGAACAGCATTTCCAAGCTTGATAACCATCCAATGGCAAAACAATGAGCGGATACTTGACAACACAAGTCTTGATGAATGGATGCTGGCAGATACCTCTTACACTCTACACCCCCCACCAAGGAAAAAACAGCTTTTGTAACCCATGGTGGTCTTTGTCCCATCTAGCATACATGGAGTCCTAGTCCTCTTTTAGATGCTGATGAATAAAATATTGAATCCACATTCAAAATATACCACTGGATATTGGGATAATGTGGTCTTTCATTCAGAACACTGGGAATCTCATTTATCCAAAGTGCAGGCTGATTAAAAATACATAAGACAGGCACGCATATCTATAAATGCCAATGGTAGAAGACAAGGCATTAAGGTATTTAATTGGAAGAAGCATGGTAGGACCACAAAAGGAAAAAAATGCAAGACCATAAAAAACTGTACTCTTGGCTAAGGGCAGGTGAAAGCCTTTACTTAGTCTAGCTAGTTACTGTGGAAATTGTGTACCTAATGATTGTTACTGTTAACTTTTTTTGACAAATATAGCAGGAAAAACTCCTGTCAATACACCATCATCTCTTGAGACAAATAGTGCATTTAATGAATAAAAAAAGGCTCCTGTGCTCTTAACCTGTGCTAAGTAATAACCTCTGATTTTACTAAACAATTTACATTGTATTTTGATATATTAAAGGTCTTTTCAGGGGCAGTGCTATCCCAAAACATTCAAGGAGAGGAACATCCCATGTGTCACTTTAAGATGAGCAATGCAGAAAGGAGATAGGGTGTGCAACAATAAAATATATTTTTTATGACTTGAAATGCTATTTTAGGGAGGTAATTCAATTTAGTAATAGACTCTGTTCCATAGCAATGGCTAAGCAGGGAAACTGATGACAAAATAAAGTTGTGCTCGTGGACATTGTTTCTCCAACCCTTTCATTATGCAGTGACCCTCAGTTCCAAACTCATCAGTGGAAATGCTGGTAGGATTTTCAGGCCTTAAAATCTATCATTATGATTATACACCCCCACATATTTTGCACCTGGAATGGGTTGGTGTGCCATCGTGCCAGGAAAATGCATACAGTGCATTTAAAACATATTTAGGTTGTTTTTAGTGTACTGCAATGTGGAGTGAGTGAGTATTCTGAGAACAGTTAGGTAGCTGATGAGTTTTACTTGAAAGTCAAGATTGTATATAAGAAGGCTGCCTGTAAGCAGCAAACCAGAATATTTACTCAACTGGTAGATCATTAGAAAGGAAGGCAAAGAATGTGTGATGTGGGAGAGCCCTTTCAGGCCTAACCTGGAAGTACTTGCTTGCAAATCTGAAAGAATGGTCTTTGAGAGACACAGATCCTTTGACTTTGGTTTTAACAAACAGTCTTATGCAATCTATGAAAACAGGCTATGGAATGGGTTTATTTTATGTGAAGCAGCAAGCCAACTGCAACATTACTTTGTTGTTTATTTATTTATTTGTTTGTTTATTAATTTATTTATTTGACTGGTGAAAATACATCTGCTTTGTTTTGGCTTGCCTCCTGTGTCTCTTTGAACCTATTTAAGTAACTTGGACAGAGAGGTACCAAGTCATATGTCCAAAACAGGAAAAAATAAGAATACTTAAACAAGCAGCAGCTATTGGCAGGGAAGGCAGACACTGTGGCAATCAAAGATCAATGGAAAATGCTAAAGAATGTTAAACTGGAGAATTAGGAAGTAAGCGCTGAGATTGATGTGCTTGGGTTAAACTGATCGAAACAATGAAAACTGAAATTCAGAAAATAAGTGAACAACTTAAAACCATCATGGCAGAAGTTTAGATATGGGACGAAAAAATAACAGAAATTATGGAGCCCCACAGAGATGCTGTTGCGTCACTATAAAATGAGCACCACAACTTAAAAAGGATAAATATGCATCTATGGTTACAGAGAAGAATGGATGAACCTAAAGGAATGCTGAGGTGAGTATACTTGCTACTTGCTTTATAAAATACAGTTTTTAATATTAACAAGCTATTCAGGAAGTATATGTGTGGTTCTATACTGCATAGGTTTATACATTGCTGGCATTTCTCTGTTAACTTCATTAGTTCAAAGGTAGCCCTATGACTGTTGAATACTATTATAGTTTGTATGTAAGCATACTCTCTAATATTTGGAGACATAACTGAAGATGTTAAGGTTTTATTCCACATTGTGATTATGTGCATGGTTCTATTGCCCCACTTTGTCTGCTGTGATATAATTTGCAATTTAAGGTATGTGATTCATTATAGTACCTACAAGATTAGAAGGGAGACATAAGTATGAGGTACATTTTTTTTTATTGTAGAATTTGCCTCTTTGTCAATATACTTGTTCTGCTAATGTGTCACTTATATTTTAGAGGCTGGTGAATGTATTAAGGCAATGTTTTTTACATAGTGTGCGTATGTTGATATGTGTAGCTTTAATTCCCATACACAGTTATGTACCATCTACCATCATGGGTCATTTGGGTGCTGTTTTAGAACATCCTTCCATTACAGCACCAATAAAGCAAATGTGTTTCTGACCAGTGTTTTCCTTTATATAGTTACATTTGTGTCAGACACCCCAATACTGTATGTTCAACCACAAGCTTTAGCTGTCTAACCCACTCAACATGTTAAGATTTTGTCTTTCAGAATGCAGATGATGATGGCTGTAGGTTCCAGCCCCCCTGTCAGTTGTGTCTGATAACTGCTTTGGTGAATTGAGATGTCATTATTGTTCGTCCAAGCCTAGTACCTGCAGAATTTTCAGAGTGATATTTATTTTTCACTGTATCGCTGCTTCTCTCTGCCCTATCATCTTTGTTGCTTATCTTTCTATTCCATACATTCACTATGTTTATTAGTTTGTTTCTCTCCATTTATTTTACCATTATTTACAGCAGTATCTAGACCTGCACTTATCTCTCAATCAAGAATTGTTACCCATCCTCCACAGATGGAAGCAGCTGTGCCTGCACCACCACCAAAAATACCCACAGTATAAGGGTCTCAACCTGCAGCAGTCACCCCCATACTTTCTGTGCTCCCTACACCACTCACCACTCAATAGTCACTACAGGTATCCCTACCATAGGTGCTGGTACTGTTGTACCTATAAGTAGCAGTGTTAGTGGAAGTGTCAGCTTTGTCACCCATTTGGTAGATGGCAGGCATACTGGGTCAGACATTTGACATGAGGTTATCTGCCTTCTTTGTCCACAAGGAGAATGCCCTCCAGTGGCATATTAAGTTGCATCACTGCTCAGCACTGTATCCACCATCTGAACCAGGACCCAGTGATGAGGGTACCCAGGATGCTCCACAACTGGCAGGGGCAGTAGCTGCCAAACACCATCCTATCTCCCTTCCTGATGACCTGCTACATTTTGCATCTATGCCTGCCCCGGTTTGTTGTACAATCCTTCCCTCAGCATTGTCTTTCCTTTGTGTTTCTAATGTCACGTTCACCATTGTGCCCACCCTTTCCTTACTGCATTATCACACACTCTGTCAGTCTTGTCTGTCTTTCCCTTCTAACTACCTTAACACTCTTACCTTCCTTTTACTTTCGTAACTTCTTTCCCTAACTTATCTTCTCTTCATTTATGAAAAAAATAGGCACCTGTCCCTCAAAAGTAATTTTACGCCAAATTCCCTTCCTCCATCCTGCTCATTCCTTAGTTTTTTACACCCCTTAACCTTATCAAAAAATAGATGAACATGCCTGTCTCATTGTCATTTAAGCATTCAAAATTACTTCTTCTTCTTGCTGCTACTATGCAGGGGTGATTGCACAGAGCATTATCAATGCGTGTGGACAAATGAGGAACTCTGCTGCTGCTTATCCTATAGCAAGAAGCTGGCTGCCATATTTCATACCTCCAATTGTTATTTTCAGTCAGTATCATACACTACTTATATAGAGATTTTCCACCACCAATTGTGCAAATGATCTGACCATAGTTGGACAGCAGATTTTACATGTGAAAGAAGCTGTGGTCATGCATTTTGAAGCATTTCTCTTTGCAGAGCATTACTGTGTGAACTACGGCATTCGAAAAGGAGTATAGATCACAAAGGTGATGTTATAACAAATCAGAAATATTCCTGCATTTCCACCCCCAGCATTACATACCAAGGGCTGCAATATAAGGCAGAGACTTGCAACAGCCTGGCATAAAATGCCACACATATCACAAGTGGGTCTATGTCTAAATTTTGACATTTCAAAACTTCAAATTACTTATGATCGAGACCATAAGATTGAAGTTTTGAAACTTCGAAATGTAAATGAAAAAATAAATAAAAACAAAAAAATATATTTTTTTACATTTTTGCAGGGGGACAAGCCCCTGCACACCCCCACACATCCTGCTAATTAAATATAGCAACTCTAAGATCACACTACAACAAGGAAAATTGTAAATATACCATTCCGCACTGCACAGCGATCTCCATTTAAATTGTTTGAAGTTTCAAAACTTCGATCTTAAGGTCTCGACCATAAGAAATTTCGAACTTTTGAAACTTCAAAATTTAGAAGTAGACCCTCACAAGCATGGTGAGCAGTTTTGCAACCATTACAGTGATCTGAATGAGCCACCAGTTATGTACTGTAAGAAAGCCATGGCTTAAAACTCCACATACAAACACTGTTTGCCATGTAGAGTCTACTAGACTCATATATTATTATATATAGCTCCTGAACAGATTGAATTAAATGCACAGTTGCATAGTCACATATTTGAGCACCTGAGAAATTACTGGGGGAGTTTTCCAGGTAGTGTAGCTTGATGTGCTTTCAAACCATTCAGCTGTCATACTACTAGTCAAAACAGATATGTGTTTTACCCAGAGCTGCCACATTATCAAATGCACAGGGGAGTACTTTTTAGATATGTATGAGTTACCAACAGTGTCATAGACCATAGACACATTATTACCATTCTAAGCAAGTTATGTGGTACAGTTTCAAATTGTTTAGGATATATTCTATAAAGTCATGTTGGATAAAATGCTAGGCTAGTAGTATACTGCAGGTGCAACAGTGATAATTGGAAATAGTTGTTGCACTACCACTTTGGCCATTTAGGTTTTACCTGTTATTTGAAAAAACACAAATGCCCATATAGAGAGCATTCAAAAAAGGAGATAGTTGTTATATCTTCCTTTATACAGCTCTGTCAATTAGGTGGCACATTCAGTACTGAAATGGAACTCCCTTCCCCCCTCCATTCGTACCACTACTAGCCTCCAATCCTTTAAAAAATCACTCCACTCTCATCTAACTTCCACATGGGAATGCTCATGCTCCCATCCCTCATAACCAACACTCTACTTCATTCACCCTTTCCCTTCCTTCTCTCAAATTCCAGATAACAAATTCTTGCCTGCCTCTAGTACCTAGTAACTCCTGACCCTACTCCATCTAACTACCTATCCTCATTCCAACTGGAAAAATAAAAATTGACATCATTTCCTTTGATTGAAATACTTTTGATCAGTCTGTTTACCTCTGTAATGAACCTGCAATGTATGTGTGTATATTAAGCTTAGTTTGTTTTCCTCTATAATCTTCATGCAATCTATGTGTATATATTAATCTTTGTGTAATATGTATTTAGGAGCTTTTAGGAGTATATTAAGCATAGTTTGTTTTCCTCTGTAATCTACATGCAATCTATGTGTGTATATTAATCTTTGTGTAATATGTATTTAGGAGCTTTTCTCCCCAGGACTCCATTGAAAACGGGTTCATTAGGCCCAATGGACTATCCTGGTTAAACAACTGCAAATAAATAAATAAATAAATAAAGACTATAAGATCAGTTACATAGTTGTCAGTGATAATACCTTTCCATGCAGTCATACATGTATTTCAGCATGTTACGGCACTGCTGTCCCGTGACTATACTGGCAGTGGGTTTAGTTTCCTCATTAACAGAGTTTTCATTCTGCAAGTATGTAACACAGACCATAAGAGTGCATTTCACTGGAGGCATTTTTGTTGAATGCTGATGTATCTTGGCATGCCTTTGAGATTACAAGTGATGAAGGTTATGGGTTTAAGTCCCTTAGGAGTTGCCTAATGCTGTTTCTTTCATTCTAAAAGACATACACGTTCTGCAAACTTTGGCTTAAATTGCTGTTACAGTTCAGCAGGAAAATGGAATGCCTTTGAGATTAAAATTGAGAAGGCTGTGGGTTCAAGTCCTCTAAGGGTTGTGTATTGGCACATCTTTCTTACAGTGCAGAGAATGTTTCATGATGTTTGTGTTACATTCCAAGTAAAAATAGTTAGACTTAGATTATAGATTATGTTATACCTAAGTGTTTTTGTTGTACTTGTGCTTTTCTCTCCCCAACTTCTTTGTTGCCATCCTTTCTATTATATTCATTCATACATTTTTTCTATCCATCTATTTGCATCTACATGCAGTGGCATTCAGACTAGCACCCTTACTGACATCCAGACCTGCCAACCCACCAACAATGGCTAATATACTACCACCAACAGCACCATAGCCAGCAGTGAATCTACTTGCTGCTGTCACTCTACACTTTTGGCAACACCAGCAGCAATCACTGCCACTGGGCCTGCTCAAGAAGGTGGAAGAATAACACCTGCAGGAAGCAGCCACAGTGGAGGCAGCACGTAAATCATCTAATGGCAGCTGGATGAAATATTTGGAGGGACAACATTGACTAGAGGCTAGATGCCCAAATTGGCTGGCTTGAGACCCTACTCTGGCAACTGTTGAAGTTCTGTCCCTTCCCTACACTAATAATAACAGGCTGCAGTGGTGAGGGAGGCCAGAGAGGGGAATAAACTCCCACTGGGTCATGGCTTGCAGGGAGTGCAGCTGTTCACCCCACACTATCCTCCATCTCAATGTTTTCTCCTTTTCATGTCTGTATCCACCTCTGTTTGTTTTTCTATCTTCCCCATCACCATTGTCTTCTTTGTGTGCCTAACGGCTCCTTCTCCAGTGTCTTCCTCATTCCTTATTATGTCTGTATCTCCCTTGCCAGTCTTGTGTGTCTTATATGTTTGTTTGTGTGACCTATCAAACCTAACGCTCTTCCCTTTATCTTACATCACTTACTACTTTTCCCAGCCTACATCTCTCTCTCTCTCTGTATGTATGTATATATATATATATATATATATATATATATGTATGTATATATATATATATATATATATATATATATATATATATATATATATATATATATATGATACATATAGATATAGGATTCTATGTCAGAAGACCAAAATTACACTCTGCCAAAACTTAAATGGTCAAGATGAATCTGCCGAAAACCCACTTTAACAAAACTGCAAACTATCGAAAGTCAAAACACCGAACCATCAGCAATGTATATCAAACACATTTCCTGATACCCTATAAACTTCTAAATTTAAACTCAAAAACTTACCTTTGCTGATATTTTTGTAGGGGAGCAAGCCCGCCTGCACCCTGTGCAAATTATATATAGCAACTCTGAGATTGCACTACAGTGGGGAAAAAGGATAACACCGCAGCTGTTCTTGTCCAGGTTATTGGAGCTGGTGCTTCATATGTAGATTTCAATCAGCAAAGGTAAGTTTTTGAGTTTAAAACTGCATAGGGTATCAGGAAAGCTGTTTAATGTCCGACGTTGATTCTTCGGTGTTTTGATGTTTGATGGTTTGCAGTTTCATTTTTGGTGGATTTGTCTCGAAAATTTTGTCAAAGTATAATTTTGGTCCACATGTACATGTAATTTCATCTAAAACATAACTTATCTAAACTTATTTCATCTAAATCAGCGCAACTGAAAAAAATATATAAATAAATATATATATATATATATATATATATATATATATATATATATATATATATATATATATATATAAAGTGTGTGTGTATACAACCCGTGTAGGGTACCCCACCCCCTAATTTATGTATAGCAACTCCACAGTCAAACTACAGTGGAAGAAAGGGAAAAGAACCTTGGAAGTGCATGACCGGCTCTCACAGCACAGTGTGATAAAGCAAACTGCAATGTTACATACACATCTTTAAGAAAACTCATACTAGTGATAAGAAAATCATAACATTTCCTTATTATCAACGCTATAACAAGTACAATGTATTTGAAGAATATCATTAGATGAAATGTGATTAGTTTTTTTTTTTTCAACAACTTGTGAATAGATAAAGTGATACCAAGATAAGTTGAATGATACACACACACACACACACACACACACACACACACACACACACACACACACACACACACACACATATGGACAATGGACAACCCCCCCCCCAAGAAAAATTAGCCCTCTATCCCAACCTCCATCATGCTCATTCTTAAATTATTTGCCTTACATTTCCCCTGTCTGCTTTTCAGCACTTTCCTAGCCTCCTATTTCCAGGCATCAATTTGGTCAAAAAATAATGAGATTGCACAGGTCATCATCAAGGTAGAAACTTAAGCAAGGATCACTGCTGGTGCTCGTATTTTCCTAAGGCCGCACCATACAACTGGCAGTCTTTGCAGTTGTGAGAAATAGTTAATGAGCTGTTCTTCACACAGTCTTCCTTACACACCACATTCACTGATAATAAGCATCAGGCTTTGTCACATGCACACACAGGAAGCAGAGGAGGGTGTGTCATGTTCATACCAATACTGTTTCTGAATCTTGGTTATGTTTTCCTTTTGGCAGGGATCATGGAATACTTTTATAAGGAAAAAAGTTTTTTTTTTTCGATTACCAGTTTTCTTTTCTTATTCTTTTTTTTTTTTTTTTTTTTTACATAGTACTGATGGAGAATAAGGGACCAAAACACTATAAGGTTAACTTCAGCCATGAAGAAAATGATGTCCTCATAGCAGCAATTAGGATATATGGAAACATTCTTTTTGGTAAAGACAGGCCCAGATAAGCCAAGATGAACAAGACCTGGAGTTAAGTAGTTGTTGAATTCAAAGCAGTTGGAGGCAGAAGCAGAGAACTGGCACAGTGCAACAAAAGGGCAAATGATATGGCAGCTTGTGCTAGAAGCAAGACCAGGCAGAATGCAACTTCATTTACAACTTTGTGGGAGGGAGTCTCAAGAATCTTATTAAGTTAACACTAGATGATAAATGCCTTTTTTCCAGCCATAGGGATGAATATGACACAGAAGATGGTGCAACAGGAATAAAGAGGTGGTGTGGAGTCTGGAGTAGCAGTTACATTCATCATCTCATGAAGGTTGGCTTAAAATGTTTACATTTTATAGACAGAATTGAATGCTTACAGAGCATGATGACATCAAACATGTCACAATTCATTATTATTATTATTATTATTATTATTATTATTATTATTATTATTATTATGTGAACCTTGTACATCAGCAAATAATGAAAATAAAGGCAGTGTGGATGGTAAGTTTCCCACACACCCTCTTGTAAGCATACTTTACTGTAAGCTTTTGCATTATTGTTGGAATTAATGTTTTGTAATCATTTCTTTTTACAGAGTCAGCATCCAGAAACAAACAGTTCGACTATATCAATAAATATGGATGAAGTCAGCACAGAATGGGTGTTATGTTTATGAGGCAGCCTTAGAAAAGTGTCAAGCAATCCCAAAGTTTAATGGCAATATATCACCTCACAACATGTTAGTAATGCTGTAAACTGAGAGTGCAAGTCAAAGTCAAGCACAAAGTGAGATAACATTCATGGCTGTACCAGAGGATTACCCCTGCACCTCTACACCAGAATCTACACACCCAGAAGAACAATTTGATGATGATGGCAGATATTCTCTGGCCACAGTATACACAGTGACACTATTATGAAGGGGAGACATGAATAGAAATTATTTAGGGTCTATATTAGATCAACGGATGATTAAATGTTCGAATCTGTAAAGGTCGACCTTTACAGATCGAACATTTAATCGTTAGAAAATCTTTAAAAATAAAAAAAACCAAACAAAGTAACAAAGCCAAAGACCAAAGGGTGTAAGCGGGGGGACAAGCCCTCCTGCACCCCCCACACCACCCTACTTAAATATACCAACTCCAAGATCGCGGTACAGTGTAGGTAAGGGGAAATTTCACATTTCCGCACTGTAGTGCACTGATGTGCAATCTCAGAGTTGGTATATTTAAGTAGCGGGGTGTGTGGGGGGTACAGGGGGGCTTGCCCCCCTGCTAAAACCCTTGTCTTTTCTTTTTTTTTAATTTTTTTTTTTACATCTTCGAACATTTAAATGTTCAATCTCTAAAGGTCGACCTTTAATTGTTAGTTGATGTAATATAGATCCATTATTTACAGCTACCCCAGGAAACTTTGAAAGCACTGGCTGCTCAAGAAGAAATGTGCTGTGACATTGTAAGGGCTCACAGCACTGCCACATAGAATCAGCCAGAAATGGTCAGAGTTCTTCTGAATATATGTGATGATTTCCAGCAGCACTTTGAAATTGCAAAGAGGAGAGATAATGCTACAGTCACACTAATGCATAGTAGGGTGCCATACAAAACACCAGCTGCAGCCTGAATTAGTACAGTAGTTATGACCTACCAGACTCAAGCTGGATGCAGTCTTATGAGGGGCAGGAGATGAGGTACTGTCTGAACATGTGGGGGAAAAGCACATGATACTGCAGCTGTTTCTGATGACAGTAATGTTAGTAGTCACAGTGAGCAATCACATCACTTTTCACAAAGGCCATGTTAACTATTGTATACACCTGGCAGAACCTCATATTCCAGATCATGGTCACTCAGCAGTGTCAGGTCAGTAACAGCAGAATCAACATCATCAAGTAGGTCACAGCATTGGACTAACTTACCTTCAGTTCTCATGGTAACCCATCCTCCAAATCAATTGTACCATCACATGGTTTATCAGTAGAAGATGTGTATGACCCATTTGATCTGAAACAATTGTGAATTAGATTCATTGATGGACCCTTCTGTTCAGTTATAATGGAATAGGAGGAGAAGTTTGTATATATTCACTTCATCGCTTTAAGTCTATTAGCTATATCATGTTGTGGATTTGGATTCAGTGACAGAGCTTTCTATTTAGCTGCAATGTTTTTGTAGGGGGCTTATAGATATATATATATATATATATATATATATATATATATATATATATATGTGTGTGTGTGTGTGTGTGTGTGTGTGTGTGTGTGTGTGTGTTCACTTCACTTCATCCCTGTAAATCTATTAGATACATGAATGAACACTGGTCAAAAAACAATGCTACATGGATGACCTTTCCTTCTGGTGGCAGCCACCTAAAACATCAACATAGTAATGAACAAACTTTTTCAAGCAAAATATACCGTAAGGAAATGACACTTTAAAATAACCATCCTGCCATGTAAACTTAACTGTTGCCACTATACCCTCCTCTACACAAATGATAATTTCTGAAGGCAAAATGTATTTCATATGACACTATAAAATAATCTGATTTGTGATACAACAGAATAAAGTGAAAAAATGGCATAAATAACTGAATATTTCATTATTTTCAGAAGTGTGTACTGTTGCATAGTTAACAAATCATTAAAGCAGAAGTTACTCATTACTGTAGATAAAATTGCAAGTTATTTTTTGATTTGATGTCTTTAAGCATTAATAAACAGGAATCAGTGAACAGTCAGGCATGTCAACAATATGAGTATGATTCAAGCAGGTAATAATAAAAAATATTTAAAGATAAAAGAGATTGTCAGATGAGCAGTGACTGCAGACCATGCACCACACAGCATAGCCTACAGACTTCACTACAGGCATCTATTATACTCTATGTATTTTTCACATTAAAAGAAGCACTAACCTGAATGTCATGGTCCATAGTTCTGGACTAGCTACCACCCCTTTACCTGTAGCCTCATGCTGTGTACAAGCAGCTGCATGGGGTCCCTTACTATTGCTGCCATCTGGTCATCATTAGTCATAGTGGCACTAGAACTGGTTGCTGCAGGGGCAGAGTGAGACATTTCATCATGAGACCAGTGCATAATCATATTGTGAAGAATGCAACCGGCAGGAAACATCCAAAATGCATTAGCTGGGTCATAATGAAGGTCACCCTCATGCTCATCCAGGCACCTGAAATAGCTCTTCAGAAGGCCAAAGACCCTCTCACTGACAATATGGGTCAGGGGCAGATATGTGTTATACATCTCATCTGCAGCCCCAGAAGGATTTCTCACTGGAGTCATAGGCCATGGTTCCAGTGGATACCCAGCGTCACCTTAGAAAAAAAAAAGAGAGAGAGAGTGAGAGAAAATAAAGAGACAGACAAAACAGGGAAATAAACATTGCTATGCAGCAATACAGTTTGACATTAATAACTACTTAAATACCACATTAAAAAATCCTTTTACCAACAAGATGGCCACTGGCTATCCTACTATACAGGAAGAGGCAGAAGAGTGAGTTAATGTGCCAGATATAGGAATTGTGTGCATTGCCAGGACACTGGGAAGAGACACTGGTGATTCACTTCTATGCATCACACACTACCTAGCAATTTATGGAATAGTAGCCCTTCCTGTTGCGGTACTGTTCCCCACATGGACCAGAAGAGACCCTAATTGCAACATGCATGCAGTCTATTGCACCAAGTACCTCAGGGAGACATACCAGCCTATAAAAGGCATCCATAGTCCTGGCTTGGTCATGAGGTGTGACAGGAAAATAAATGTACTCCTCCGCATGGACAAAGTGTGCATCAAGGAACTGCTGCAGTATCCTCAAGGCAGAAGTCTGTGAGGTCACCAACGTATCCCCAGTCTGTCTCTGGAAGGTCCATTTAGTAAGTATAGTGAGAGTCTTTGAGGTCACCAACATATCTTCAGTCTGTCTCTGGAAGGTCCTTTTATTAAGTATAGTGAGAGTCTGTGATGTCACCATCGTATCCCCAGTCTGTCTCTGGAAGGTCCTTTTAGTAAGTATAGTGAGAATCTGTGAGGTCACCAACGTATCCCCAGTCTGTCTCTGGAAGGTCCTTTTAGTAAGTATAATAAGGGTGAAACATACTTTGGTGTCCACAGGTATAGGAAGTCCACACATTCCTCCCATGCTCCTGCAGGGGTCAACATGCCCAATAAGACGCTTATAATGTCCCTGTCAACTCAGAGCCTGTAAAGGATTTCCTGGTTATCAAAGTTATAATGAATACACCTTTACTTATACTTTAACCTTTCTGGTGGGTGAACACCACCATTGGGCACACGCAGTCTTGGCCTGGCCAAGACAAGCATCTCAGATTTAGAAATAGCAAAGTCCACTGCAATTGATAGCATTTTCATCAACTGCAACTCTTATGCATTTAGCAATGCTTCTCTTTATATAGTACATCTGCAACCAGAGAGGAAAAGTGGGAAAAATTGACTATGAACTGCAAATTGTGTCAAACATACCTCATTAGCATGCAAAGGTATGCATCACCTCTCATTTGCATTTCATTAGTTTCACATTTGCTTAAGTACATGCCAGGTCACCGTGCATTGGCATAAATGGCCTCTATGAGTCTTGGTTTGGCTGCAATCCTTCACACATGCCCCAGAAAGCCTTAATGCATGTGCATGACTGACTATGAATACCGGCCTAAGTATGCCCTTAGTGTACACTTAGTGGTGACCTTTATTAATCCTAAGGTTACTGTGTTTCAAATCAGCAACAAAAGCATCTATTGAATCTTGAGTCCCGTAATTTATCTTGAAAAACAAATGTCTTGTATATGGTAGATTTTTCTTTTGCAAACAAAAAACTTGAAACTTCTCTGTTTATGTAGAAAATGTTTTTCCTCCTTCACCTTAAAGTGGATAATTATCTTGATTGTTTCATCATCAGTGATCTAAATGAATATTGCTCAAAGTGTTTTCAGGCTTTTTTGCCAATACTGCCACCACCTGAGGACTCCATACTGAAAAAATATATATATTTATTTTATCTTCCAATTCCACATGCAGACCGGTGTATGCAAAAAGCCTTCTTCAGTGGTAGCTTTTCAATTTCAAAGCTGCTTAATATAGTATCAGGAACAACAATTATGACATCACTTCCCTAATTATGTAATTACAAAATCTAGATGCAAAATCAAACACAATACAAAATCTATGAATATATCTGTATATCTTACTCATATATACACCAATTATAAATATCAGTATAATCAAACTAAATATTATACTAGATTATTTATAAGTAGATTTACTTCATAACGTATCAATAATAATAAACGATCAATAATAACAAACATAAAACTAGCTGTTTTGTGTGACATTAAACTACAATTACCAAAAAAATGAATGTCAAATAATTGTAAAACTACAGTTTTTAGCAGTAAGAATACTGGTCAATTATTTGACATTCATTTTTTTGTTAATTGTAGTTCTGACTGGGTAGTGTATTTGGTTATGTGTCAGTGCTCTGCTTTTTATGTGGAGCAAACCTCCAGACAGCTGAAAAGTCGTATTTCTGAACATCTTAGTGAAATTAGAAATAAAAAGCTAACTAATGCACTATATAGACATTGTCAGTCACACAAAACAGCTAGTTTTATGTTTGTTATTATTGATCGGGTCAAGGGCTATAGACTATCTAAACAAGGTTGGCATTCCATACTTACTAGTAAGGAAAGGAAATAAATTATTAAATTGGGAGCTTTATTTCACCCAGGGCTCAATGATAAGTTATGAAGTAAATCTACTTATAAATAATCTAGTATAATATTTAGTTTATTTGATTATACTGATATTCATAATTGGTGTATATATGAGTAACATATACAGATATATTCATAGATTTTGTATTGTGTTTGATTTTGCATCTAGATTTTGTAATTACGTAATTAGGGAAGTGATGTCATAATTGCTGTTCCTGGTACTATATTAAGCAGTTTTGAAATTGAAAAGCTACCACTGAAGAAGGCTTTTTGCCGAAACTGGTCTGCATGTGGAATTGGAAAATGACATAAATATATATATTTTTTCAGTATGGAGTCCTCAGGTGCTGGCTGTATTTTTTGTTTTATTTTTAAATATGTGCGGCTGCCTTGCACCAGTCGTACCTGCTAGCTACATTTTGTGGGTGTTTTTTGCCAATTCCTCTTATCTTATAGTGACATATGGTTTGGATATTCGAATTTTCCAATTCTCTGGCAAATTTCTATGAAACTTCAACAATGTCTCTGGTTGTACTGTTTACATTCTGAACCAGATATCAAAGAATGCATTTAAAGAATTGGTATTTGAGTATAAAATGAGAAACCAAGAAATTATTTATAACTGGTAATATACGTAACTAAAATCGTTAAAGTAAATGTTCTTTGTGCAAAGCATGTTTGGAAAATATGGAATTGATCTGGTATCACAGATTCGTCATCCAATATGAGAAAACAAGATTGAGTTGTTTGTCACTACCACAACAATTTTTTATTAACAATGAGAAATGAGACAGGCATGTCACTGCACACAGGTGTGATATATTTGAAAAACTGATATAAGGAAAATCAAAGGGTCAAAAATATCAATGGCAGATTCAAATAGAGCAAAATGAAAATGCAGTAGACAGTGTAACATCTTAAAATCACTAAATTCTTTTAATTTCTTCATTTTGTATTGGTTAAAAATAAATATAGACTTAACAACACATTCAAGGGTAGAAGCATATCATATGATGCACTTCTTTCAAAATTGTTTTCGGAACTGCCAGTGTGGTTTACTGTCACATAACATATCAATCCCTTTTACATTCATTTAACAGTATGGCATGACTGCCTTCACATATATCAGTGACAAGGCTGGAAAACATTCAACACCTGAAAATTCAGATCCAGTCATTCTTAATTTTAGCACTTTAAATCTACATCTATATGCAAGAGATACATAGATTGTCACTATGAAACCAAGGTAACTACTGCTCCTGTGTCTATTGGGATTCCGGAAGAAGTCTTTACATTACAACATTGTCAAACATTTGACTAAAGCATCAATAAGTTATTAAAAATAATAGCAAGTTTGCAATCAATAAACACACCATGGATGCACTAGCCATTACCAAAACGTGTATAAATCCAGTTGATGTTGTATTACTGCAAAAAAGTCAGGATATGCATGTCAGCTGTATAAATATGCACTTTTTACCTATGTGGACCTTCTCTACTCCACCTATTAGCTTCCATGTAGATCACTGAATGTACTCTCCTGTTGTATATATTTTGCCCCATTTCTACTTAACTTACTGAACACTTATTTTGCAGTGTGTTCTTCTTCATATAGCTAACCTTACTTTGGCCTTTGTTATTCTTTTAAATACTGTTATTTCATGTAACCATGTAAAAACACACATTTACATTTACTTCTTGATGTCCTCACTATTAATTTGTTCTAATGTGAACTGTGTTTTTGTAAACATACATAAACATTTGTATTTGTTTCTTCATGTTTCTGCCATCTATTGTTTGCAAACTGAATCCCCTATTGAAGCTTTTCTCTCTTAGCTTTCACTAAAAAAGGCAATTTTCACCTAGCTGAACATTAATAGTAAAAAAAAAAATCCAAATAAATAAATAAATTCACAACAGACCAGACTTGTAGGTAGGAGGCAGGGTGTTATTTCTACATAAAACTAACTTGAGTGGAAGCTCCATTAGTGTGTTCTCATCATTAGTCCATAGGATTGGCCTCTACATACATACATATTTATACACATATTGCAAGCATGGACATTAATGCCCTTTTCGCCTGCCAATATACAAAAGCAGTTATTCCCATAAGTATCCAGGCTGTTCTTAAAAATATCTAAACTAGTGCTTGCTTTAACGCAATTTGGCAGTCTGTTCTATGCATCAGCTGCTCTCTTAGAGAACCAATTAGTACACATCTCATTCCTGTAGAATCTTCTGCTTAGGTTGTCTGACGATTCTCTACTGTTTTTTGATAACTCCAAGCATTCTCAGAAGTAGTTATTTCTAAATCTCATATATACCAGAATAAGATCTCTTAAATATCTAAAAGAGACATGTACAAGTTCAGATATTTTAGTCTTTCATAATAACTTAAAATGTTCACATCCGAGGATGCCCTTTGTATATTTCTGCTGTACTCTTTCCAGTTTAGTCATTCTTGTTTTCGGATAATGTTCCTTTGTTGTTATTCTATGCTCAAGTTTGGGTTCTAATGTAATTAACAATTACTTTATCATTTCTGATTTCCTAGACATTATAAACCTTGTTATACAGCTTATATTTCTATAACTATCACTAACCAATTTGGTTTGTATGATTAGAAAAGCTCAAAGCTAGATCTACCCATATACCCAGATCCAGAAATGAATCTACAGTTTCAATCACTGTGTGCTATAATAAATATTTACCTTTCTATGCTTAGTTTTTGATGTATTCATCAGCAAACTGTTCTACTGTGCCCAAATGGTCAATTTAGTCAAACTCTATTGCAGACATGCTCTATCTGTAATGGATTCCTGTTACAAGAATTAAAGTTCACTACTTCAAACTTGTAATAGGAAGCCTCACTTCTGCAAAAGTTCACTTTAAAGAAAGTGAACTTTTGTGTAAGTGCACTTCACTGAAAACACCGCTGCACAGTGGAGGACATAAAAAACAAGCTATGTCCTCCACTATGGTGCGATAGTCATGGACCTTAGGGTTAGGGCATGGGTTAGGGTAAGGGGATAGTTAGTAAAGCTATCCCCTTACCCTAACCCATGCCCTAACCCTAAGGTTCGTGACTATCACAACATAGTGGAGTACATTGCTATGTCCTTCACTGCGCTACAGTCGTCACGGACCTTAGGGTTTGGGCACGGGTCATGGTAAGGGGATAGCCATAACCCTAAGGTCCATGAGTACTGCACGGAAGTTCAGTACAACACCCGTTCGTTGTACTGAACTTCGCGTAAGTGCACTTTCGATTAAGTGCACTTTCACTGCAGTGAGCATTTCTTTAAACTTTTCTTGAACTTGTCTCACACTATGATTAATTTGTTTGTCCAGCTTGTTTATTTCAATTTGTAGTTTCACCTCTTTTCCATTTCTTATATTTTTTGTATCTCACCTTAATCGGGTATTTTGTTCTTATGGAAATATATTCCCTTATGTTATATGCCCAGATCCTGATGATTAACCTTTTTTTCTTTGCACTTAATTTCTCTTTCAAAATTTTTCACATTCATTCTGCAGTTTTTCTAGTGAGAGCATCACAGTAACCAGATTTACACAGTGACTGCTTTGCTTTCATATAATCTGCAAATAATCTTCTGTATATTGGTTTAGATTTCAGTTTGGCAGCATTATCTTGCAACAAATTAAGCATTATGTTGCATGATCACTGCACATCACCAGTGGTAAAACTTGACATGAAGTAACAGTAATTTCTTTTAGAACACAAACAATGTTTTGTATATTTTCTTCCCTGGTATTTTTCCCTTACTAATGTTGAATTAATATTATTCTGGTCTGTTTCTGGAAAATTGAAGTCTCCAGCCAGTATTTGTGACTCTCTAAATCTATGAATTTCTTCAGGTCATCGGCACTTGACTTTGGTGGTTTATACTCTCCAACATATTACTGGTTATCTTTATTGTCACAGTTACACAGTCTATTGTTATTATCATTGAACATGTAATAATTGCAGGTCTCATAATTACCTTTAATCCCTATCATAATACCTCGACCTGATATATTTTTAGAATATCTGTTACAGAAAAAAAACATTTATATCCTGACAGAACTGGTTTCCAGTCGTTGTTCTTTAACCATGTTTCATTAACAATAACAACATCAATCTTGTGGGAATGTAGCAAATTTCCCAACAATAAACATATTAATTCTCCTAGCATTAACAACCATCAGAGATGAATCATATGTTGTTATCTGTGAACTGTTAAATTTTTGACCTGGCAAAAATCCTGCCTTGTGTTTGTCAAATTTTACAAAATATATTCTGCAAAAACTGTCTTCTCTGTTCTTGACATATATACACCATCCTATCTGAACACGTGTGCCCAAAATTAGGCTCAGATGTTCTACACATTTCCATTTTTTAAACAGGACATTATTTTCATGTAGGTATTTACCCACAAATCTTTTTATTCAGTGATCCAATTCTCTTTTCTATATAAAATTTGTGAAAAATACAGCCTAACACTAGTATAATCTATACTATCTAAGAGGGCTGTAAGTTCCCTATTAACAGTCAGAGAGTCTTTGCAGATGAGATCATTTGTACTGAAATTAATAAAAACAAATCTGTACTTCCTTACATTAAGGAGTTTTAAGGCTTGTCTTACATCCTCTATTTTTGTTCCTGGCAAGCATAACACTATTCAATGTTCATTATCCTCTGCAAATGTAAGTATCAATTCCTCTAATAATTGAATCTCCAACTACTGGAATATATTTTCTGACCAGATCTGAAGAGTCTTCAACTTCTGATTCAATAATATCTGCTGTATCATTACAAAACAATGATCTTTATAACCATTAATTTTATTAATCCCACTGTTTTCATTGAGTATTACATTTTCAAGCATACAATTTTCATTCAGTTTTGTACATCAGTTTTGTCAATGTCTGTCTTTCTCATCTTTTTTCTTACAATAATGTTCTTCAATCCTTCCATGTTCAATTTTAGTTTCTTCCTTTCACCTGTCCCTTGCCTCTTTTCTGACTTTTTCTTTTGGAAAAATGCTGCCTTTTTTTGTGGAATGAAGGTATCCTTTTTAGTGTACATTTTCTTTATTTATGGAGATTATCAGTTTCTTTTTCTTCTTTCTTATTTGTTGTGAACTTCATCCTTTCTTTTTTTATTTCATTCTAAACACTCTGAATCCTCAGATTATGAATACTTGCATCCAGAAGTCCAAAGCTGTCAGGGACATTGTCTTGTTTCATACAGTTGTGTGATCTTTACAAACAATCGACACATCCCTTTCCTACCTGTTCTACTTGTTCTTAGTCTAACATTATTTATCTCACCAGTCCAGTCATTAACATATGTACCAACAGTTCTCCAAGCCTTGCCAATTGCACAAATGAAATCCTCATCAGTAAGTCTGGATTTATTACTAAAAATGATAAGCAAATCATCCAACATTTGACATGAGGAACACAGTACACCAGTGTTATCAGGTGTTACCTTTAAATATACAGATAGTATTTAATACACTGTACAAGATATTTGTGCTTTAGCAAATCATGAATGGCATACTCATCTAAGGAATCCATAATCAGCTTCAAATAAATTAAAAAATTATAAAGGAAAAGAATAATCAAAATCAGTTGCCACATAATTCAAAGATAACAAATCAACTTCTGTGAGAAAAATCATACAAACAATATATAACTAAATGCTAAAGTAAGTATAGTAAAGTTGTTGCTCTGACTGTACAAGTTCTGAAAGTCAGAGAAAAGCTTGAGTTTCTTTGCAATGAGCAGAGCAGCTTCTGCTCACTACCACTTGCAGTCGCACCTTTTTTATCAGTAAATATCAATAAATGACAAACCAAGATAGAATTGTTTAAATAAGTTCTGGATTGTTCTTTCTGCAGTTTGTATGACTTTATAGCCTAGAGTTTGTCTGTCTATAAAACTTATCTCTTTCTATCAACAAACAGTGAAAATTAAAAGTAAAACAAGAAAATATAAATCAAACTAAATCTTGTCTACAAGCTATCTTTTCCTTCCTATAAACAGAGAAAAATAGGGGTAAGAAATAAAATATAAATTAAAATAAAACTTCTCTTACCACACAGCTCTAGAGTAAATCACAAACCAAGACAGGGTTGCTTGGTTAAGCTCTACTCACTCTTTCAAATGATATTGAACTAGACATTTGCTACAATAAGTTATGGCTACACTTTCTGCACATATCAGTCAGAGGAGAGATGTCCATCTCCTGGATGATTTTAAGATTAATCAGTGTGACATCACATCTTGACATCCACTATCATCTTTGGAATCAGAGATTAATTTGGTGTCATCCCTAGACATAATATAATCTAACTGCATGAAAACTACTCTCTTTTTGATGATGGTTACTAAAAAACACCATATAGAATCATAGCCGGTCTTAGGCATAGGCCAACTAGGAGGCCGGCTAGGGCGCCGCTCTAGCAGGGGGCATTTGCAGTATTTATTTGAGTAGGTATACCAAGATAGGGGCACCGGGTAGTGTGGTGGGGTGGCGCCGTGAAACCCTTTTGCCTAGGGCACCAGCTAACCTAAGACCAGTCCTCAATGCATGAATACAGATGGAGCTCCCTGTTCTGAGCATACACTGACTAGACATCTTATTCCCGTCAGACTAAGGCATAAATTATCCTTTAATCACACACACACACAAACACACACACACACACACACACACACACACACACACACACACACACACACACACACACACACACACACACATACGCTCTGTTAGACAAAGGAGTTCTGCGTGCAAATACATTGTATGCCATGAACAGCAAAACTCCCCAGCAAACTTTTTATACTCAATCCATATACATTCTCCTCAGTTCAAGGTGGAGAAAAAAAAATAAAAGTCTGCATGACTATAGAGCTCTGTCAATTATTAAGGTTTAGAGCTGCAGCCTAGGTAATGGGAAATAATGTCCTAGTACCTCTGTTAAGGAATATTATCTCAGTTTCAAAAATTATGCCAATACATCCTTTAGGAGCATTAAGAGCATGAGAAACATGCACAGGTTTTAAACAGTCCCTCAATGCTCTAGTGGGAAATACTATTCTTTCTTAATACATGCCTGAAGCAGTAAAGTAATTTTCCTATTGTCAGAGGCTAAGAGTATAGCATTCTTTTTAACAGGACTAATTCCTCTAAGATGTTTGTAAATAAATTGTTGTATAATGTAGCAATAACCAATAAGTGGGTGTGGTATACTGAAGAACTACCATGGTTGGTGTGGTTTAATCATGAGGATGAAGCCTGAGTGATTAAAAAAAAGTCAGCCGTGGTAAATCTTCAATATATCTCACACAGGAGCTGGTTATTGGTATTATACAATGACATTATTTAAGAAACAGTTACTTACTTTTCTTAAGTAATCCCCGAGATTTACTAATCTTCCATGTAGGACTAGTCTAGTCCTGCACAGAAGCGACTGCTTAGGAGCAGGACGGCAGCTTGCCATGCATAGTAATTAAGGCATGCTGCCCAAGTTCCCAGGCTTAGATGGAGCATGTACGAGTGCAGGGGGCATGTCTGAGAGCAATAAACATGCCCCTGCAATGTTGAATAGCAGAAAGTGGAAATAAATGAGTGAGACCCCTCATAGGTGTCCACATATCCCCACCAACAGTCCCCCTTGTGTACAACAGCAACAAGTCATAAAAATCAAAAGAAGAAACCCCTGTATTGTTGTCTAAAACTCCTAGTACAGCTGAGCATAGGTGCGCGGGTGTGCCCATTGCTTAGCTACGGTAAAAGCAGCCTAAAAGGCTGAAGAGCATAACAAAGACGATATATGCAAATGAAGCATCTCAGCAATAGTGTAGTGTGCAGAGCATTTGCCTAACAAGCAGGCAGTCCCAGTTTGAGTCCCAGTAAAGCACAGTCTATTTTACATGGCAAAGCATGGTATAAGCAATATTTGTAATGCAAAACCCACTAAATAACATACATTTTTAATTAACTGGAGTACTGCAGGAAATGCACATGTGAAGAGTCAGTATCATAATGAATAAGACAGCAGTAAGCAGGTGTAAGCACAGATAAGCAGTAGTAAGCATATTTAAGCACTAGTAAGTGTGAACAAGTGCGTTTGAGTGGGGTTAAGCACTGCTGACACAGATTAACCAAAGGAGAAGCTAACTGGGTGTAAGAAACTGTGACCAGAAGTTAGCAGTGCTTACCTCCACGCAAACCTGCTTACAACAGCTTTAAAGTGCCTTAATCACACTATATCCAATGGACGGTGTTCTGCCAAGCAACAAAACAAACAGCTTCTGCAAGGCTGGAACCCAGGACCATGCACACCATACACAAAATGATTTACCGCTAAGCCATGCCAGATATGCATAAATCGTATGTTGTCAGAAACATAACCCCAGCCCAGTCATGCAACAGTACAGAGAATGTATACCTACAGCTAGATGGACATGTGTGTGCAAATATATTACTATCTAAAAATATATGAACAGATATACATGCAAATGCCGACATCTACACACATATATATGTCAACATCTATATGTCCACATATACACAGCAAGTTACATATATGTATGCAGATATATGTCTCCGTAGGTATATACGGACACAGTTAGAAATATGTAAGCAAATATATATACCCATAGAGGTATACATGGCCAGACATCTGTAGATAACAATGGTAGATTAACAGAAACATATATGTCCACATGCACTGTTAATGGGCTTGAGAGGCAACAAACAATATATCTCATAGGAATTGGCATACCCCCACTCAGCCAAACACGTCTGCCCTGCAATACACTACCAAGTTAATTGTACTGTACATGTTTCATTTAAATAAAGATTTAAATTAGCCCTCTGTTATGTTTCACATGTTGACATCACATTCCCCTCCCCCCACCCACTAGTACAGGCCCATCCAACCCAGGCCATCCTCGACCCATACATTCATTACCCACAGTTCCGCTTCCCCCCACCCGCTGCACACACACAGCCACCATCCCTACCCTGGTTACCGGCCCATAGCTACCACTCAACTACACATTGCCCTCCCTCCACTCCCCTCCCCTTGGGACCCATCCTGTATGTTGTCCCGACCAAAGTTTCCTAGGTCTGGCACACGTGGTAGTCCATGCACATAGCCATGGGTATGTTTGTAACTCTGGGTATAGACAAAAGTTGAATACCCAGTGTTTGGGTTGTCCCGCATGGGACGAATGTTTCCCTGGTACTAACAATAGTATCGCAAAGCATATGTGGCACACAAGATTGGCTAGTATGCACACAAAACACAGTATCTAGCAATACCAGTCTACATTACAGGACATGTAGCTAAATAGGTAGAGGTATATGTGTGTGTGTGTGTGTGTGTGTGTGTGTGTGTGTGTGTGTGTATACCCATAACTAAATAGATATATACCTCTCCCTTTCTGTAATACAAATGTATACAAACATAGACAGACATATATATATATATATATATATATATATATATATATATATATATATATATATATATATATATATACCCATATGCAGACACCCATACAGCCACATGTCGTTAGATATATATACAGCAATATATATATATATAAATATATATATATATATATATATATATATATATATATATATATATATATATATATATATATGTGTGTGTGTGTGTGTGTGTGTGTGTGTGTGTGTGTGTGTGTCTGTGTGTGTGTGTGTGTGTGTGTATATATACACAGATATATAGCTATGATATGATACAGCACTTAAAAATGACATGTTCAGAGGCTGCGCCAATGGGGGTGAATGGCCCAAACAACAAATGTGTAACATGTAGCATTACACCCCCCCCAGCCAGACAGGGGAAACATACAAACAAACACACAAACAATGTAAAAATTTTACTGCTCCCCAAACCACAGGCAGGATACAACCGGGGGGGGGGGGGACAATGTGGACCCGCTAAGTCTAATCTTGGAACAGAGACAGGAGCATCCCTTGCGGGACACCCCAAAAATTGTCTTGTGATCGGAGGCCAACTGTGCAATGACTTCTCAAGGCGGGGCATGTATGTACCCAGACTACAAGGGTGGAAAAGTCTGATGACCCATGGGTTGAGACAACATATGAGATTGGTCCCGAGAAGTGGAGAGTGAGCAGTGTGTAGTGGTGTGTTTAGATCCGACCTGAACCCAGAGTAAGGATGAGTGCTGTAGAGGAGGTGTGGGGGGCGGACTATGGGTATGAACATATGGGCCAAGGCTTGCAGGTGTTGGGTGGAGCAGTTCTATTCGGACTGCCCCTGGGATGTAGGCAATAGTGTACATTGGGCAGAGCTGCCACCTAATGAGCAGCCACTGCTGGTACAAGTCCCACTGCAGCACAGTCTATTGTACATGGCAAAGTATAGTATAACCAGATGTGTTGTTGCAAATCCCACTAAATAACACCAAACAACACATGGTCGCAACACTCCACTGTAGGCATGTAAGCCGAACTAATTGGCATCACAAGGTATTATTGTTGTCCTCACCCCACCCAGGGGTGTGAGTGTCTAAATCTACCTCCAAATGCTGTGTATATACACAGCTGTTACTGTAGAAGAAACTTCCAGCTGTGGACCTTCCCGTCAGCCTTCCTGCACATCCCTGGGTATTTCCCCTACTATCTGTCCCTCTGTGTGCCCCATTAACACCACTTACATATCAACCCCTGTTTCATTACTATTAATGTTCACAGTCACAAGTAGGTGACACCCTCTTCCCCAACTATATTGGCAGATTCTGGAACCCCCTACCCACGTGTATTACCTCAGCTGTCCCACACGACACATGTAAATAACACATGAAGGAACACCGCAAGCACAATTGGATCAGCACATGCTCACCACATGGTGAATCCCCCCACCCCAACTTACACTCTATAACCCTACACCAACTAGTGAAACCAACACTCCTGTCCTGCCTTGCATACAAATCTCAGCATCCTGCAAACCTTCCCTATTGCTCCCCTACCAATCATTCCTATAGCCTACTGTACAGTTACAATGCCCCCCCCACCTACCTACCTACTCCTTCACTATTCCTTTCTACTCTACCACACAGGTATGGCATAACTAAACCTAACCTGAATACCTGAGTGTAACCTATACAGAACCATTAAACTGGAATCACATGTACAAACCTGACCTAAACATGTATCATACCAACATGTTAATATAAACTAAGCATGAAGAATGTGGTATGTAGCTACGTTAAGTCTGTTACTCTCTATGAATGTGTACACCTCAGTATTACTTGTAAAGTGTAGCTGGGGTTTACTGTGGAGCTCCACTCCCCGGGCCACCACTGACAATGGAGAAGCATCCAGTCGGATTGTAGCAGTCAACAAATGTGAACTAAATACATGAAGTAGTGTGGGGGTATGTGGCAGCAAGCGGGGTTAAGCCTGTTTGGGTGGAGGTAAGCAATGCCCACATCGGTTAAGCAATGTGGAGGCCAACTCAGTGTAAGACGCTGTAACAATGCTGTAACAATGCTGAGCAATGTAGCAATGCTGAGCCTCATGCAAACCAGTGCATACCCGCCTACACTTCCTCTACAGTGCCTTAGGCACTCTATAGCCAATAGCTCTTATCGTGGCCATTAACAAAATAATTTGCACTCCCAGGTTCCAACTGCCCAACCCTGCACACTATAGTCTAAGTGAGTTAACACTAAGGCATGGCAGTTACACATTCAGCTGCTGTTATCACAAACATATCATGCAGCACAGTCATTCAACAGTTTAGGAAATGTATGTAAATATGTAGATTAATACCAGCAAACATGTGTACATTGCTCAATCACAGTATTCTGAGTAGCCTGTGTGTATCAATGAACAGTGTCTGTCCAAACATGCTGTGAGAACAGTAGTCTTGCATAATACTGAAGAGATGAATGAAAAACGGTGCATGCTGTGGGGGCATGTGGGCGTGCTTCATACACAGAATGTCACATCTGGGGCGTTGGATCCGTGGAACCGGGAGGTGAGGCTGGCCCGGTGTGTGAGCAAACTGCTGCTTCTCAAACCCCTGGCAGGATTCTACCAGTGGGAGAAACAGTGTAGACCAGCAAAGTCTACTTGTGACACAACAACAGGTCTGTCCCTCGTGGGACGAACCAAACTTTGTGAGTCACATAGATGTTTCCACTAGTATCAGATAAGGATCAAGAGAAGGCTCATATGTACGTCGACTAAATGGATGAAGAGCCTGTAGAAGCTTGGGTCGAGGCAATATAATGGAGGAGTACCGACACATGCAGAGAGGGAAATGTGTGGAGGTATGGTATGTCTGGGCTAGCAACTGTAGAATGGATGGATGCTGTGTACGTGGAGCTCGGGGGCCGGGAGAAGGAAACATGGGTATTACATTATGATAGAAATATGCAAATGAAGCAGAACAGCAATAGTGTAGTGAGTAGAGCATCCGACCATTGAGCAGGCAATCCCTCTTTGAGTCGCACTGTAGCACAGTCTATTTTACATGGCAAAGCATGTTATAACCAATATTTTTGTTGCAAAACCCACTAAATAGCTAATATATATGAACTGGAGTACTGCAAGAAATGTACATGTGACGTATCAGGGTCAGACGGAATAAGGCACTAGTAAGCAGGTGTAAGCACAGATACTCAATAGCAGGCATATGTATGCACCAGTAAGTGGGCGTAAGATCTTACAACTGCTGTAGAGTGCCTTAATCACTTTGTATCCAATGGGTCTTTGTCAGCATGGCAACAAACTAAACAGCCATGCAGGTCACAAACCCAGGACCCTATACACTATAGTCCCAGTAGCTATCCATCAAGCCATAATAGATGTACAGACGAGTGGGGTAGTAGTAAACATGTCTTCACCAGAGTATAACCAAACTGAACCTGTGAAATGCATCAGTATACAGTCATATGTGCCATAAGTGACTACAGAACATACATATGTGAACTGGAGTACAGCAGTAAGTCCAGATGTGATGTGTTAATGTAATAAGGTGTAGAAGTTCCCAGGACCCCATATAGTGTACGTATACATGTGTCAAGGATACATGACTCATATATAACAAGTGGCGAAGGGGAAATCAATGCCAAAAGGCAAATATCATACAAATCTAATAATATGCACCGCTAGGCATAGCACAGCACTGGCTCCCCGACTACTGTCAGGATACTACTAATGGGAGAAACAGTGTCAACCTGCTAAGTCTACTCTTAAACAAATGCATGTCTGTCCCTGGTGGGGCAACCCCAAACATCGGCCAAAAAGAGTCCTCAGGGTAACATGCCTCAAAGGTAAGCAAAGATGGTAACGTATGTAAGCGGACTAAATGTGTGGGAAGCCTGAAGATCCATGGGTTGAGACAACATATGCAAAGGGTCCCGAGAAGTGGAGAGTGGGCAATGTGTAGTGGTGTGGTAAGATTAGGTTGAAACCTGTAGGAAGGATGACTGATGTGGAGGGGGAATGGGTGGGGTGGATGATGGGTACGACATTATGGACCGAGGCATGCTGGGGTTGGATGAACCCATTCTAATGGGTCCGGCCCATGGATGTCAGCGAGAAGGGAGGGGGCGACACAGGGAAGGTACTGGGACATACCATTTGCCATGGCAAACCACATTATAGGTAATATGTATGTTGCATAACCCACGGAATAACATATATACATGAACTGGAGTACTATGGCCATGACATAACATATATATATATATATATATATATATATATATATATATATATATATATATAAACAGGAGTACTGCAGGAAATGCACATGTGAGGTGTCAGTATCATAATGCATACAGCAGTAGTTTGGTTAAACAGCAATATGTTGTTGTAAGCATATGTAAGCACTAGTAAGCGAGTCCACATTTACAGGCTCAGCAAATCTGCTGCAAATTATCTGTAGGCATATGTAACCAGAGGTCTGTGTTTGCATGACAGAAAGCAATGCATACACAAAGTAAGCAATGTCAAGGCTAACCTGGTATAACTGGCTGTTACCTGCAGTTGGCAATAGTTACCATCACACAAACACGCTCACAACTGCTTACAAGTGCCTTAAACACCCTGCATCTCACAGCCCTTGTTCAACCCTGCAACATAATTGACAGCCACTGCACGGCCTGAACCCAGGACCATACATACCACAATCATAGTGAATTAACACTACACCATGTTGGATATACATACATCCCATGTATTCCCAGATATATCATGCAGCACAGTCAATCTGCATAAGGGGAATTGTACTAATATCATAACACTCAACCTCTTATTGCAAAAATTGTGGACACAGTGTGACAAGATTGGGGTACATATTTGGACAAATGTGAAATATTGTTCATATACATGTAAAACGTTGCTAATTAAACAGTGATCTGTTGTAATGCACATAATCTGAACAACATGATGTCTGCAACTGTAATGTATTGGCATTCTTGACTGACCACGTGCCTGATATCATCCACGTCAAATGGCCAGACGAATGTGAGACAGGCCAATATTGTGAGCCAATCATGCATGGACATATGGACAGTTATAGATATGAAAATGTAGAGAGATACACAGGTACATATAAATGTATAACTCACACATACATCATATCACATCAATGGTATATAGGTGGATGGATAAATATGTCCATATATATATATATATATATATATATATATATATATATATATATATATATATATATGTATATATACGGATAGATATGTGAATTGCAGCACCAAATAGGAATAACAACCAGAGCCCCCAACACAAAATAACTGTCCTTATGCACAGTTGATGGGGGTGGGGGCTGAAATGAGGGATACCTGGTGATGACTGCTATGTCCCCCCCCACCACAGCAGTAACAGATATGCTGTGCAATGCAATATCCAGCACATGCAGTTCTTTACCCCAGGACCCTCCGCAACACAGCTACAATGGTCTAACAGTAAGCCACTACAACTGTATAAAGCCAGGGCAATATCTGAAACATATCATCCAGTCCAGTCATGCAACTGTACAGAGAATGTATACCATCATCTAGATGCGTCTGTGTATAAATATATTAATATCTGCACTGCTACAACATATATATATATATATATATATTACATTACTATATATGGACATATATACATGCTAATAGCTACATCTATATGTCTTCATATACACAGCACATTACATATGTATATGCAGATATACAGCTATGTAGGTATATACGGACATAGTTTCATATATGTCAGCAGATGTATGTATATATATATAAATATATATATATATATATATATATATAGATATATATATATATATATATATATATACCTATATCGGTACATATAACCATACATCTGTAGACAGCAATGGCAGATTAACAAAAACACATATGTCCACATGCATTATTACTGGGGTTGAGATGCCCCACACACTATACATCTTGTACAACTAGGCTTCCCCTCCCCCATGGCCAAACACATCCGCCCACCAAAATAATACACTACCAAGTGATGCAGATCCCGTAACCAGGACCTGACACGACATAGACACAGGAAGTAAAAAGTACAACATCCCACCTGTATAATGTCAGGCTGGTATTGTTGACATTTCATGCAGTACAGTCTGCCTCCCATAGGTAATATAAACTATGGTAGCCATCAACATCCCCAGGATACAGCTACACAGACACAGATATGCAGATACATATATACATATGTACATATGTGTGTGTGTGTGTATATATATATATATATATATATATATATATATATATATATATATATATATATATATATATGTATATATAGATATGCGTGTGACTACACATATACATGCAGATATATGTACAGTAGGATACATATGTAGTTGGTGCACACAATATGGAACAGCCACTATGCCTACAGCTAACCCCTGAACCATTGGGCACTGCATGGTCCACCCATATAAATGACGATTGTTGCCTGCAACATATACCCACAAAGAGGTCATTGGGAAAACTCTGCACACAGGTTTGCAGAAATAGAATACCTTTCATTGTGTACAATTACAGTTCTACATGTCATGTCATATAGCTGATCAGACACTGACTTTCATATATACAGAGGAATGCAACTGTGAAACAGTTATACTAATATAGTAGTCTGGAAACTTTCACAACCATCACTGTCCAGGCCAAGCCCTTATATTTGTACAGTAATGAGGACTGACTGGGCCACATGATACCAAATGATCAACAGTATGTAATGCAGGTATAGTTCAGCAGCCTCTATCTACACTCTATACAACAGCAGTGGGTGGTAAATATGTCATGTGACCACATGGGTTGTAACTGTGACATAACAAGGTATAACTGACACCATCATATGCACACTGACAAACAGAACAGTCTGTCTGGCAGGAGGCAGTAGGCTTTCAGTAACTGAATATATGTAAGTGATGTAAATACAGCTGAAGTATACGGCACTTTACATTCAGATACCTTATGGCAGCTCACCCCTGATACCCCCACATATTTAACAGCCTATGTCATTTATGGTGCTCCCTCTACCCCAGACTCAATAATACAGGGCCATATACCACTGTTACATATACTGGCCTCTGGAGTGCATGAGAGCACACATGTATTGTGTAGGTGACGCCCACACATATATTGCCCCAGCCCCACCATATGTGTGGGGGATACAACAGACATGGACTGATGGCAGCAATGGCAGTGTGATATACTCACAGCCCACTATGGAACACTCCCCCACAGCATGTCATATGTGCAAAGCTTGATATGTAGGTCATGTACTGATAGCACTCAACACACACACTGCCAGTGTAATATCAGACACAGGACCTGTGTGGTGGACAGACAACACATGTTAGGCACACCTCTGGACACCAAGATGATAGGCCCACAGTTGAAGGCTAAGCAGACAGACTGCATTCCAAGGTAAATTAGTATGTGCACACACACCCTGTAACACCAGTACTATACAAAGCATAACACAGCTCTACTCCCACTCTGTCTGCAGTTCCTGAATATCCTACACATATGTAGCTGCCCTGAGTGTGCCGGTTCTCCTGTAGAAGTTATTGCTACCTGCTGGCTATAACACTAATGCCCACACATACGTAGGACTGTATAAACATCCACAAGAATGTCCAGGTTATGTCATCAAATATAACCCCTACTGTACATAATATGTGGGGCAGTCTGATATCTCACTGGCCTGTTAGTGGATATGATGACACTAATTATGGTGTACAGCACATACGCACTACGTCATGCATGACATATGTACACAGGTTGGCAGAGCTGTTGCTGGCAGCACATACACAGGGCCAATAATGACATGTTGCTGTGATAACCTCATACATTTACTGTTAAAACAGGGTTTGTGTCAACATATGTCCTATGAGGGATAAGACACCAGTAACTCTCATTGCTTTCACCATCTACAGACTGCAACCCTCACACTACTGTCTGCAGTCCACAAATAGATGCTCCGTTGGTAACACATGAAAACAAAGGCACAACACACTGCCCTGTCTGCAGATGACCCTGCAGATGGGGATTCCACATAAACATGGAACTGACATGGCAGGTATGGAGACATGTAGGAAAGAAATATCCACACACACACACACACACACACACACACACACACACACACACACACACACACACACACACATACACACACTCTATTAAACCCACAGTGTGCCACATGCAGTATAGCAATACTTACAGTCTGTAGGCAAGTCAGGCACATCCCCCTCCTGTGTGTTGCCCTGTTTCCACAGTGTATGTTGTTAGAGGTAAATTCCCAATCCATCGCAGATGCTGGTTGCCAACCAGCAGATCTAGTTCCTGCTTCCAGTGAATGACAAGGGCCAACACCAACATGATGTTCCTAGATATCGGAGTGTGTTTCCATGCAATTGGCTATGGGAATGTTACCACAGCTGTTCCACATGCAATCAGCTATGGGAGGGCTGTGATTCATGCAGAGGCCATCAGCTGATCATAAGCATCACTTAAAATACATATGCTGCTGTCTAATCAAAGCTGGTGTAGGTCTCCACATCCACCAGAGAGGGAGTTTGAGTGGCAAACAGAGGCAAAGGCATGTCAGGGAGGGGTGGGAGAGTAAAACTGCAGCTTGTTTGTGTCACACACCTACCAGCACAGGGTATCAAATCCCTGACAACTATGTACTGCTTTCACAGTTCAATTCAGTTATTGGATGTGCCACATGGGTTACCTGTTGTGGACCCCTCAGAACATATCTGTAATGATGCATGACATCTGCAACAGGGATACTGTAGCTATACGGCAGGTGATGTACACGTGCCTGTCAGCATGAACAGGTGCCACCGTCAACACAGTCACACTCTCACAGGGACATGCACACATCGACACACTTGGCAGGGCCAGGGGTACAACTCTTCAATAGCGGGATTGCCACAACACATCACTATGCAGGTACCACATGCACCACACAGGTCATACAGAGGTTGTATGGGCAAAGGGTATGAGGAGGTGTCTGACATCAGATAGCATGCTTCTGTATGCCCATAAGGGTTGTAGTGAGTGTGGCTGTGAACATACACACCATACAACACACAGACAAACACACAGGTTGCCAGTACTGACATGCATGGGTGCATGTCTGCATGGTTGTATGTCTGCATGGGTGTGTGGTGGTCGACTGTGGCAGTAGGCTATACAAGGGTAGGTGATGGGTATACCTTGGCATCAGACCACATGACAATGGTCTACATTGTGTTTCAGGGCTGTAGTTTCTGCACTTTCCCACACAGGTGGGTACTGTATCTCCTATCCAGTCACCTGGGTGACTATTGTGTAGCCAATGCTGTGCATCATTTGCCATGTGTGTGTGTTCCTTACTCCATGACATGGACGGTGTCTGGGATGTGCATACCTCCCACATGCATGCACAGTGACATGTGAAACTATACCTGGGATGTCTGTCCCATGTTGTGAACACAGATTACCATCATATGTGCCAGTCTTGCCAACCTGTGGTGGGGACTGGTAATGGGCACCAGGTTTACTCTGCACCTACATTAATAGCATGCTGACATCATTCCCTGGTGTCATTGGCATCTGTCTATACAGGGCATGTTGTCAGGCATGGTATGTCTGTTGTAGGACATGTGATGGCACCACAGGTGGTGCAGGTGTGCAGGTGTCTATTGGGGAACATGGGAGTGGTACACTGTCAGCATGTACATGCATATTGGACAGATGGGCAGGGGACATGCCCTCTGTAGCCCACTGCTATCACTCCATATTTACTATCAGTGGCCAATATACAGTGTATTACCCACATATTGGCTGTCGCCTAGGCATGTGTGGGTGTATGATACATGGGTTGAGAGTGTGCTCTGGGCAATACTGGGGTTGCTAAATGTGATTGCCTGGCCTTGATGTTACATGTATGGGTATGGCTTTGCACCCCAGCCTCTCAGCTATTTCACATCTGTTATCCCTGTATGGTGCACATTGTGCTATATAGTAGGGCCACTATATACAAAACCTACTCCATATTGGCCACAGGTGTCAGACGCTCACAACCACCTTTACACAGAATATGAGATACGAACACACACACACACTTGTCATGTCTGGGAGTAGAACCCCTACCTAACTAGTTTATTATACCTCATCACTATATAGTTATAGTACGTGCCATGCAGATTACTGAAGTACTTCTTCCCCAAGGGTGTATTTTACAATGAATGACATCAGCAGGATTGCCAAAGTAGGCCATTTGAAATATACTGTGGGTGATGACCCTAAAATGCATTGCTCCCTACACAGACAGTGAGACACACAGAAAACATCCACAACTGACAAGTGTGGGTATAGAACCCCTGACAGAAGTCTATACCACACTACAGCATGGAGCTGTTATAGGACGCACCACAGGAATTACTAGAGAACTTCTTCCCCAAAGCTGTATTTCAGAATGAATGACATTAGCTGGAATGCCAAAGTGGGCCATGTGAAATGTACTGCATCTGACTAGCCTATAATGCATTGCTCTGTATACAGACATGGACACACACAAAACATCCAGAATTGTCATGGGTGGGGATGGAACCATGCCACAGTTCTAAATCACAATCTAGTGGTATGCAGTTACAGGACATGCTAAAGAGATTACTGGTCTACTACCTTCCCAGAGGTATATTTCTAGTGGGTGACATCAACAGCCTTGCCAAAGTTGAGTATAGGAATTGTAAGGAGTGTGGCTACCCTAAAAAGCATTGCTCTCTACACAGATAGATATGCACATTAGTACACACACACACACACACACACACACACACACACACACACACACACACACACACACACACACACACACACACACACACACACACTTGCCACGTCTGGAGTTAGAACACCTAACTAGTTACTTTATCACGCTACAGCAGTACGCAGTTACGGGATGCGCTATGGAGATTATTGGGCTACAACATTCCCAGTGGTGTATTTCCAGGTGGGTGACATCAGCAGCCTTGCCAAAGTTGAGTATGGGAATTGTAAGGAGTGTGGCTTCCCTAAAAAGCATTGCTCTCTGCACAGCAGACACGCACACTGACACACACACACACACACACACACACACACACTTGCCATGTCTGGGGTTAGAACACCTATCTAGCTGTTTTATCACACTACAGCAGTATGCAGTTATGGGACGAGCTATGGAGATTACTGGGCTACAACTCTCCCAAAGGTGTATTTCTAGGTGGGTGACATCAGCAGCCTTGCCAAAGTCGAATATGGGAATTGTAAGTAGTGTGGCTCCCCTAAAAAGCATTGCTCTCTACATAGTCAGAGACAGGCACACTGACTCACACAGTTGCTACGTCTTGGGTTATAACACCTACCTAGCTACTTTATCACACTACAGCAGTACGCAGTTACAGGACGCGCTATGGAGATTACTGGGCTACAACCTTCCCAGAGGTATATTTCTAGGTAGGTGACATCAGTAGCCTTCCCAAAGTCAAGTATGGGAATTGTAAGGAGTGTGGCTACCCTAAAAAGCATTGCTCTCTACACACACACATACACACACACACACACACACACACACACACACACACACACACACACACACACACAGTTGCCACATCTGGGGTTAGATCACCTACCTAGCTACCTTATCACACTACAGCAGTATGCTGTTACAGGTCACACTATGGAGATCATTGGGCTATACTTTTCTCAAGGGTGTATTTCAAAGTGGATGACCTCAGTGGGTTTGTCACAGTAGGGCTATGGGGAAGGCAGTGTGTGTGCAAGGGCCATAACCCATTCATCTAGGGGTTGACACACCACATGCGAGCACATGCAGGGTTATATTCCACAGGTACATGTATACAGCTGCTAGATGACTACTACCTTGTACAGCCATGTTGCACAGCTAGCCCTTGCACCACATAGTCTGTAATGCTGACACATACCGGTGACTAATGTCTACAGTGAGTAACATCTGAGCATCATGTGGTTGTAGTCATTTGGCTGTGTGCTGGGTGGGTCAAGCCTCGTAATGGTTGGCTCCTTGGCACAACCATTCATCTATGTACGTGTACGTTTGGCTTATTATAGTGTATTTTCCTTGGATATATGCCTGTATTCCTATCCACTGTGTGTGCAAAGCATGAGTGAGGCATATTGAGGAGTGCCTGCACTGACATCTGCGACTGCCAGATATGTCTGGTCCACTGTTGTTTGCAGACATGGGCTTCATTTGATTACGTGTGTGAGCATGCCCAGTATGACCTTTCAGTATGTGTGAGCATACCCAGTATGCCCTTCTGTATAGAATGTGTGGATCAATTCCAGGTAGTTTGTACACCATTGCAGACCTTTGTGTTGTACACCTACAGGTAGAAAAGTGTTTCTGCATGGTATCCGTCGATCATTTGGCAATATGGAGACAAAATGTGCAGGGGATAGTGTGTACTGTAGGTGACTGTGTCTGTGCTGCTTCAGCTGCATAGTATTGCTATTAGCAGAGATATTCAGACATGTGTACTGTTATACACAATAATGTTATCAGTCTTCCTGTACTGCCAGGTGGACATTCTTGCTCACAGTGCTGTCTTGGGGGAAAAGGGTGACTGCAGCTCTGTCCGGTATTGTGGGCAGACACCTACGTATTCATGGTAAGTTATGCCATTCTGGAGGGGGAGCTGCAGACACTTGCTGCTGGGTCTGTGTATCCGGTTCAACACCTTGGAAGAGTGTTGGCAGGGGATCCCCTACTTTTACACCCATTGACATGACAGTATGGCTTATCTTGCTGTGGCAATGCCTCACAGTTGTACAGATTCGCACAGGCGGCCCAGAGGCAGGGGCCATGTGTCAGGACATTAACCCTATTGTGGTGTACGGGCAGGTGTGTAGCCATCCATTTATGTGTTTGCAGCCAGGGATAGTGTGTGCACACAGCTTGGTGTCAGACCCTGCACATTCCTTGCTGCCCATGCCCCCCCCCATTATTCTAACCTCTTCCAAACATTATGCATACATTCTCTGATACTTTCCCTAAGGGTATCACCCCATCACAGGTGTGTGTTAGTGTTGGTCCACAGTTCATGCAGTGGGACATGGTGGACATGTTACTGTGGTTTACCCACATGGCCTTGCATATGGTTTATGTGGCGTGTGTTATGCTGTTATTAGGGTGTCCATGACTTAACATGCATTGGCAGTACGTGTGATACACAGGCCTTTGGCAGAGGCCTGTGGGGTATTAGGTGTTGCTGTGGGCCACATGTGGCAGGCCATTGCATTCTGTCAGGCCTACAGTTGCAGACCACCATACAGTATATTCCCCTGGGGTGACAGGGTAGGTGTGATAGGTGTTCATGCAAATGCCTTCTATCAGTCTTGATTAGGTGGTGTGGTTGCTGGCAGGGTGCTACATACAGCTAGAGACATACCTGCATGGGACACCTGCACTGCATGCTGCATTCATCCACTATTGCCATATACAGGTGGGGTCATACTGTACCCATTCCCCACAGCAGGGATATGGCCAGAGAGGTATCTGTGGGTGGTGTTTGTGTGAGCTGAGTGCATGTGTGCTATGGATACTACTGGCATCTGACACACAGATATGCATGGGGTATTCCAGGTATGCTGGCATGAGCAGGTACATAATTTGTTTCCCAATACATCAGTCCTACCGCCTTTGTGATCTGCAAGTGTTCGAACAGACATCACTAGGTATCCCCTACTACAGGACTGGTTGCTGCAATGCATACCTGTATGTACAATTCCAAGTGTGTCTCCATTTCACAGTGATGCAATATATATTGCATGTCTGGGGTACTTTCCCCTTTGTACTGCTTGTATATCTAGCCCAACAGCCATGCCATGTCAGTCTTTTAGATGGTGACACATATTACCATCGTACATTTACAATGGCTTACTGCTAGCAAGTGTTATACTGTTGGGGATTGTCATTGGCACTGCAGTTGTGAGGGCTTGTCCCTGTCATCAGCAGTAGTGGGCAATGGCCACCAGGTCTTACCTCAACATGCATACATACTGACCACACTCACACAATATGAAACACACACCATCCTCACACACACATACCTGCATATTGTGCAAATGCTACAACCTATCCTGCTTCCTTGGCCACCTCTGGGAATCTCTGCTCCACTCATATTATACCTACTCATGCATGTTACTACATTTCTACACAGGATTGGGGGAAGGGGCACACCTGTCTGTTTCTACATGTCTACATATGAGTGGTGGGGCACACCTGACTATTACTACATTTCTAGATAGGATTGTGGGTGGACATACTGGACTGTTTCTACATGTTTACACAGGATTGGGGGGGGGGGGCACACCTGAGTGTTACTACATTTCTACACTGGATTGAGGGTAGGGGCACACCTGACTGTTTCTATATGTCTACATGGGAATGGGTGGGGCACACCTGACTGTTATTACATTGCTATGTAGGATGGGGGGGGCACAAGTGACACTTGTACACAATTGCCGTGACTGTACTGTTATGTCATGTACTCCATTTCTTTCTGTATTATTAACTGTCATGCTGTCTAGAGGCACGCCAGTGTACTACAGATCATAGCTTTGCTTGCCCTCCATATTATTGTCTGACGTCCTACCCTTCAGAACTGACATCCCACTGCCTGCCCTGCTGTGGTCTGTCTGTGTAGGCCTGGGGGTGGGGTTAACCATAGCCATCATTCTGGTGCCATTGCACAGGTCCTGTTTGGGTTTGTGCCCACGTGTCCTGCTGGCTGCAACTCTTGTTGGGTATGTGAACCATCCTGACTAGCATGTGTGGGTCATATGGACACACATTTCGCTCAGCACATTTCCTGGAGTGGTTTTTGTCACCCTGGCTACTATGGTGACTCCAGTATGTGTTACACATGTCAGGGTGCCACTATGGGTGTCTACTGTCTGCTGCCATAACATTCAACCACCCAATTCCCTTGCATGCTCACATCCATACCATAGCTACAGGTGACAACACATTCTACTCCATTTGGCAATTGGTAGGTTGATTGACATACCTTGTGGGTGTGCCAGACATGCGGATGGTACTGGAGGGCTGCCTATGTTGGATGCACATAGTACATTCACTATACATGGTTGAGCACAGGTGGTGTCATGTTTGGCATCCCTTTTACTGTATGTGTGAGTCAGAGAGAGGTTTCATTCCCTGGGACCCTACTGTGTCAGTGCATGTGCTATGCATTGCCTCTTTACCAATGCCAGGGCATACTGGGCATGCCTCCTTCTACCTACTGGGGCAGGCTCAAGTTCTTCCTCCTCTGGGTCACTCTGTGCCTGTGCAGGCCTTGGAACTGATGGGGGGATGTGTGGCTCTGCCCCATGCTGTTCCTGCTTTAGCTGTTTCCGCAGGATCATATTGTGTAGCATAGCACATACCATAACAATTTGGGTACATGTAGCTGGTGAATATTGCAAGTCTCCACCAGATGTGTCCAGACACCAGAACCATGAACTGAGCATCCCAAACACATGCTCTATTATATGTCTGGCCTATGCGTGTGCCTCATTATGGTGTTCTTGTTCAGGTGTGTGTGCATTTCTGATGGGTGTCATGAGCTACGGCTCCAGTGTGTACCCAGCATCCCCCACTAGGTAACCATAGGGGATGTCCCCATTGGCAAATCTCTGGTACAGCTGCATCAGATGCCATATGTGAGAATTGTCATAGCTTCTGGGGCAGCCAGCACACACATTCATTATAATGCCCTGGGCATCACATACAACCTGGCAGTTGATGGAGGGGATGCCCCTTTGGTTGATGTAGGCCCTACCCTGCTCACCGGGTGGTGCTTTGATGCATATGTGCGTGCAGTCTATAGCACTCACTACCCCAGGGTATTCTGCTATTTGGTGGAAGAGATGCATATTGCTGGTCAACACCTCATGGGTGTTGAGGAAATATACATGCTCACTGGCATGTGCTGACATGGCATCCAAGAAATGGTAGAATACTCTGGATGCTGATGCCTGTGAGATCCCCCATGTTATCCTCAGTTGTGCTTTGGGAGGTACCTGTGGCTAGTATACCTAGGCCTACACATACCTTGGTATCCACTGGGATGGGTTCCCCTCGTTCAGTTTGTTGTGTCAGGTGTGGCCAGCACAGATCAACTACTTGCTGTTGGAGGTCTCTGTCCACCCTATAGTGCTCCACTATCTCCAGCTCATGTAGCCCCTGGTAAGTTTCCCTGGATCTGTACACTCTTCTCCACCTCCTCACTGTGGGTTGTACGGCAGCATGCACATCCTCACCATCCTCAGCCTCTTGCACATGTTGTTCGATGTTGCCTGTTGCAGCCCTTCTCATTTTGTAGATTTGTTTATTAAAATGTATCCGCTTGTATACACTGGTGGTGTAGAGTGTGGGAAAAAACAGTGGGGAAGATGTTTGCCTAGTTTATAGTAGTGTTCTGGGCTGGGCTGGGCTGCTGCCTGTGTAATTGGCTGCTTCTGCTACATTTCATCTGCAGATATGCTAGTTCTCCTTGATTACCTTCCTACTGCTGTTTTCCCTTCCCATTGCCCTTCTGTTTGGACCTGAGGCCGTGCCGCACAAACAGAGTACTCCGATGTGCACACTGCTGCTGTTTCCTCGTTTAACTTCTTTTTTCTTCCTGTAAAACCCGGTGCGCAGCGAGCACACCTGCTTACACTTTGTAAAGAATGCTAGGCAGGTTTAGACACACCCCCTAGCTTAGCTGTGCTAAGCTAAGAGCAGAGACCCAAGCCACAGGGCTCCAATCCACTTGCAGTATGCCTGACACACCCACCCATGATGTCACCTACCTCCTAGTCTTGCACTCAGCTATTCATACTCTTACACTGTTGGGACTTGCCACACATGCTGGGGAAAACTGGGATCCACTGTCCTTCCCCTCATTTGCATAGGATTTCCTGCTAATGCATAGTTACATGTGTCACACTGTGCCTCCCCCTTAGCAACCACTATTCACTGGCCAGGTTGTTTTTTGCCTGCCATTGACTTACATGGCAGAATGCTGATTTTAGTTAGACTGCTTTTTTAGGTTTATTTTCTTATTTTCCCCCAGATCCCGTTTGCACACCGCTGCCCTATGCTTAAACAGCTGTGATCAGCGGACATATAATAACAGTTAGATTTTGTACATTTTGCATTGTTTGTAATGCCAATAGCCTTCTACTTGGCCATTGGCATGCTTCCTCAATGATATGCAGCCTTTATTTGGAGCTGTCATGTCTCCGTTTTGGATTTTGCAGAACCGTACTCAGTTACTGAGTACATTTTTGCAAATTACGCTAGTCCTGCACACCCTGATTCCAGTTTCCTGGATAGCAGGTTTATCTCATTTGCATGGTTTTCACCTGCAAATGGGGTCATTTGCATATGGGGGCTGGGAATGTGCCACCATATTGCCAACATTACCTCTTACACTAATCATACATGCCGTGCAAGCTTTTGAGAATCCGGGGGAATGCCTTTGTATAAAAGTGCCATGGCATTCTTCCGCATTTTTTTCAGTATCCTGGGGATGTCTTGATGTGCTCCGCATGTGGATTGGATTTACATTCCCATACTTACTTAGCACATCAGTGCTTTGGAAAGGAAGCAACTTTTTGCTAAAAAAAATAAATAAATAAAGTTTGAAATTTGGACAGTTCAGAGGTATGAGAGAGACAGGGTGGAAATACAAGGATAATCAGGTATGTTTCTTTAGTTTTGATCAATGTACCTGGTTTTTCTTGTATTTTCTCTGCCCATCTCTCTTGTACCACTGAATTGTCTAGATTTCAAATTTTACTTTGTTTTTTAAAAAAAACTCAAGAAAACTGGAAAGCTCTGTACCATATTTTAAGAAAAGAAAGTCTGGGCAACCTGACTTTTTTCTGTTGGTGTATGGTCAATTTACAATGGGTACACTGGTTAGGCTGATTAATCAGTGTGCACTTTGAATGTAAATGACTTGTCATTGTATAATATTGACTAAGTTATGCTCACAGGTGCCTTATTTATTGATCCAGCAAAATTGTATAGTTCCACCAGTCACCCATTTCTTCTGCAAATACTTATAGCCACAGGCTTTATTGTCAAACTACTTACCTGGATTTCATACTACCTTACTAACAAGAAAGTCAAAATAGGAACCTTGCATGCATGTACAGTGAGTTTTTACATGAGGCAGTCTTTGGCATGCAGCTGATTTCACTATTTTGTCAACTCACTCTATTTGGGTCTTCCTACAATACATTGTCTGTTACAAGAAGATAACTTGGTGATTCACAGATCCTTCACCTCGCAACTCAACATACAGACTAAATTCCAGAAAATGGCTTGCTCCAGCTTAGCATACACAAAGTGCTGAAGTTGAATGCCAGAATAGAACAGCTGCCCACTATGCCCCACCCTTACTGTGCTTCTAGGATGATCCGACCATTTTCTCTCTGCACTTATGAAAACTGAGTTGTTGAAGTGTTGAGAATATGGCTGAATCAGAGCTGTTCCATTAGAAAACTGAAGTTTGATGTAACTGGGCAATTTAACTGCAGCTTCACCTTTTCAATGTTTCTTCCAACAGCAGATTAGATTCCTTCAGCCGTAAAAGGATACTGATGCCAAAGATAGTATATACTTTAACCCTCACTTGTTTTACAGCCTACAAAAAATGCGTGGTCTGTAGATTATAGTGAGATGGACTAGCCGGTTTTAGCTGCTAACCCCTTACAGGAAGCATAACCGTAACATTTTAAAGATAGTGAGCTTATCAGTTATTAAACAGGAAGGCAGTACAGCTGTTGCCCACACATATTGAAGTTATTGTTTCTAAAACACTGTCCCTCAAACATGCAGTCTTCTCACTTAGAAGTATAATTTTCAATTAGGAGCTACGTTGTGTAATCCTTAGATTATAAGTAAGTCATTGAACAACAGCTGGCACAGTGGTTAAGCTTCTTAGGCCTCTTAATTTTAGATCAGTCATAAAAATGTGTCCAAAATTCCACAAACCTCAAACATTTCTGAAAAAAAAATGGATACTGATCGCAGGAGAAAAACTGCATTAAAATCTTTTGGACTCCCCTAAACCACTCCCCACTTAAATAGTTACTTTACTGAAAAAAAGATGCATTGCTACTAAAAGATTTTAGTTTTTATGTAGTTGTCTTTATACTTCTTTAACCCTGATATAATGCAAGGGATAGTACAGGTGGACAATTTGGAACTCCGGTCACATAGGCTACCAATTAACCACTATTAGCCATTCATATCATCAGATTTTGTTCTGATTCAATGTGCCATGCAATCTGTAGTGTTCTTAGAATTCCTTGTGGGTTTCTTTGTGTTTATTACTCACTCACAGTAGATGGCAGGACCATGCGTAAGTGATCAGCTCAAACAAGAGAAGTTTTTTCAGGTAGGGAGTGGCACAGTTATTCGGCCAACCACTGCAGTTCTCCATAGGACCTTACTATACTTCCTGAAATGAGCTAGAAAGAAACAATTAATATATTTACTAAATGAATGGTGTCCTCCATTCCAGGCTGCAGAGTATTAGATTACTAGTTATAGTTGTCTGACACACTGCTCATGGTAGCTCTTCATAGGGAAGGGACAGAGGATAGTGTGCGCATGTTCACAGAGATGTATTTAGTGATGACCAAGAATGGGGACTTACAGGACAGCAAAATGTGTCTGCCTTTGCCTGCAGAAAAGCATGGACCAGAACTTAAAAACATCGCAGAATTGCATTAACAGAATAATGCTGTATGATACTCAGAAATATCTTGCGTACAGATCAGATTATATAACACCATCTTATTGGAATAGACAGCCTTAAAAAACTTAAAGATGACTGCAGATAATTGACTATATTTTACACAGCAGGTAAAATTTGATTGACTGACTGGAAAAATACTTTCTCCGTGCAAGCTAAGATCTGTTTTATCTAGATACAGTGAATATTCTCTCATCTTTATTCACAACTTTAATAAGACCTAAGGTTCGCTTTTTATATCAACTCTGATACAATTTGAAAATATCAGAGAGAATAAAAACCGAGAAGCTGCAGGAATACTTCACTAGGGTTTCAGTAAGGTATTCATTAGTGTGTTCCAGGATAAACATTATTCTGAAATACAGAATATATTTTCAGAGACATGTAATTTAATATTTCTGCATAGCACAAAGAATGGTGACTTTCTAAGGGAATAACTAGGATTTCAAAGAGGAAATAAAAAATAACAAGCACATGAAATTGATTTAGACTACATGCTAAGGTACAAAGCATAAAGAATGGAGGAAGCTGTTTAAAAAAGTGTAATAAAGGACTGATATTCAGCATACATTTCAAAACAGTTATAATACAGTTTGCATTACCTGTAAATATGGCTTGCCTAATTTATATCAAATATAAGATATGGACTGCAATAGGCTCAAGATAATTGATAGGCATCTTCTCATCACTTTTTAAAAATATAAATTGTGGACAAATGAATGTAGCAGTTTATGAAATATGAGCCCGGGATATAATTACTTCAGCATTCATTATGAAAAGTTATGCTGTCACTTGAAGAAGAGAAAGATATGAATTTTTAATAAAACTGCTGATATTTAAACAGTTGTTAGATATATTTAGAAAATTATCATAGTAAGAATGTGAAATTGATGTACTCAGAAAAACACTGTTGTCAAAGCAGTGCTTGTTATTAAATACATTTTACATAAGATAAGTTGACACAAAGTGACAAAGATAGAGAGAGACAGTCACAGAGAGAAAGTGACTGAGAATAAAAACAATTTTCTGGACAAAGAACTGGAGAAAGGGTTTAGTACGAAGCTGAACCACTTAACATGGAGAATTATGAATACATCTCTAATCATTACAAATTGTATTATGCGTTTCAGACCTGGAGATCAAGAAATTCATTTGGAGAAAGGTGTGAAGGGAAGCTCAAAAGGCAAATCTTGACATTCATGTTGACAACATGGAATAAGAGTTATAAAATGAGATATCTAATCATAGTTCTTTGAATTGCATAGACCTTCATCTGCACCATTACTACCACTACCAGTTAGAGAAAAAAAAAACAATGTAGGCACACACAGTGTTTCATAGCTCTGAAAGCCATAAAAAAAATTATACTGTCACACAGACTGCAGACAGAAGAATGGAGTCTTTGGATGTAACCAAGGCTTTAAAAACTATTAGATACTTCACCATGCCACACTTTGTCTTGAAAAGTGTGTCAGGGTGAAGCACCTGACAACTTATAAAGCTGTTTTGACTTCTGCCACTGCTCCTTGGTGGCCAGTACGAACTGTTGTTTTTAAGTGGCATTAAGTACATAACAAAAGCTTTTAAAGCACCTTTCTGCCATCAAAAAAGTGCTTAACAAGCATGCATTTTTCCTGATTTTGCAACATAACCATGGCACTCCCTGCTCTACAAAGTTACAGTGCATGTTGTTCCAGTAGTTCCAAATATTTTGATTAATTTCTTGCATCGTGTATATTTTGCTGCTGCAGCTAGTAGGGAACTGTAATCTAATGTTGAAAATGCACTGGTTTATATTATATTCTGTTTATTTATTTATTTCCAGTTTGATTACCAGGGACGTCCACTGGGCCCAGAGAGCCCATTTTAATTGGAGGCCCGGGGAGAAAAGCTCCATGAAACAGTTTACAGTAAAGTTAGCAGTCCAATAAAAATAAAAGTATAAGTACAAATACATATCAAATAATACAAAGCGTGAGCAATATTGCCTTTCGTGGAAAAATGTTGTGCAGATACATTTTAACAAATTCACACAGTTAAAGTCAAAAGTCAAAAGCTATTTACAATATTTACAGAGTGTGACAGATTGTACAGGAATTAGCTATAGAAGGTTATAGCCAGCTATAAGGTGCTTAGGAACTCAGGAGGATACCCTCCCAGGGGCTTTTATTAAAGAGTTCCAGCTAGGGAGAATGCAGTTACATTTCCATATGGAGGAAAGGTACGTGTAAAGCTGAGTTTTGAAGTTGTTTGTGTTTGACATTGTCCTTAGTGTGGAAGGGGGACAGTTCCATTTCTTACCTAAGGAGAAGGAGAGGGGAAGTTGTCCAGCAGGACGTTTAGGTTTGTGGGCAGTAATTAAGTTTTGGTGTTCAGATCTGAGAGTTCTATTTGGGGTGTATGGGGGAAGGATGTTAGTTAGAGCGGGGCATTTGGTTGGATTAAATATTAGTCTATGTGCTGTAGTGAGCTGGAGGAAGTCCAGGTAATTTGTGAATTCTAACCAGTTATGGGATTGGAGAGTAACACAGTGATGAGTGGAATATTTGGCTTTGGTGGCAAATTTAGAAATTTTGTTATAACAGCTTTTAATTTTGGAAGTGATGGAAGAGGATAGGTTAGTTAGTAGCAGGGCGCAGTACAGAAGGGAGGGAAGGAGGTAAGTGGAGGCTAGAGTCTGCCTGGTAAAAGTAGAGAGGAAGTGATTGTTCCTGTATAGCATACCTAGTTTTTGGTGGGTTTTCTTTATATTTTGCTGAATATGGATGTCAAACTTGAGGTGTTCGTCTATAGTTAAACCGAATAGTTTGGCAAAGGGAACAACTTCAATCAGAAAGTTGCTTTGGCTAAGGACTTGGAAGGAATTTTTATCAAGAGAGAAATATTTTGAGGGTGTGAATAGTAGTATTTTAGATTTGTTAGCATTGAGAGAAAGGTGATTTTGGTGCATCCAGATCCCAGTAGTTGAGAAGGCAGTCTGAGTTTTAGATAGGAGTTCAAGGAGGATAGAGGCACAGCAGACAAGTGTAGAGTCATCTGCATATTGGATGACTTTGGGATTAGGAATAGCAGAGTGAAAGTTATTGATAAAGATATTAAACAGCACTGGTCCAAGGATGGACCCCTGGGTACTCCGGTTGGGGTGGGTAAGAAAGATGAAGTGCCTTTTTTCCATTTCACAGCCTGAGATTTATCTGACAGATAGCTTGAGAACCAGGAAAGAGTGTTTTGGGAGAGATTTAGGTTTGAGAGGTGACTTAGAAGGTGCTTATGGGAAACAGTATCAAATGCTTTAGGGAGATCTAGAAGCACTGTGGATACTAAGTTCCCAGAATCTTGAGCTTGATTGACAGTTTCTAAGAATGAGAGTAGAGCTGTTATGGTGCTAAGTCCTGGTCAGAAGCCATGTTGGGTAGGGGTAAAAAGTTGTTTTTTTTAGTCAGCAAAGGCATACGTTGGAGGTGGATTCATTTTTCTTGGATTTTGGAGATTGGAGAGAGAAGAGCTATAGGGCGGAAGTTTGAAATGTTAGCGTTTTTGTCTTCCTTGTGGATAGGAAGAATAAAGGCGGAACACCAGAGTTTAGGGACATAAGATTCCTTTATGGATCTGTTAATTAGGATACTAAGTGGGAGAGCTATACCATCAGCAGCAGACTTGAGAAAGGAAGAGGAGATTTTGTCAGGTGCATTGGAGCAGGGTTTAAGTTTGGATAGAAGTCTTTTTATGTAGTTAGTGGAGACAGGTTTAATCTCAAACATAGAGGGAAATTATTTGGGGACTTAGATGAGGAGGAATGTAGAAGAGATGGGTCATTGTTGGGAAAAGTTTTTGTTAGGTCAGATATTGACTCTATAAAGAAAGAGTTGAATAGTGAGGCTAATTCGAGGTCAGATTTACTTGAGTCTGGACAGGAGTTATTTTTGGAGCCTGGGTTGAGGAGTGAGTTTATGGAGTTCCAAAAAAGCCTAGAGTTTGGGGATGGTTGGACTGGAGCTTAGTGTAGTAGGATTTTTTGTCTTTGAAGATTTTCTTTGCAAAGTTATGGAGCTGTGTATATTGGAGAAGGGTTTCAGGGGGTTTATTATTTTTGTAAAGCTTCCAGGACTTGTCTCTTTGATGCATAATTTGCTTTGTTTCTTTGGTTAGCCAAGGGGCAGTTATAGTTTTTATTCTTTTTTTTTCTTGGTGGAGCTATGGAATGTAGAGCATCTAGGAAAGTAGAATTAAAGTGGTCTGTGGCTTTATCGAGTGAAAGGATTTTTAAATGTTCCAATTAATTTGTTTGAGATAGAGATGGTTTTGGGGTCAAATTTTCTAAAGTTGCGGGTCTGAATATATTGATGTTGGTGTGGATGGAAGGTGGTTGCCTGGTAAATGAAAGCTGGGAGGTGGTCACTAATAGAGTCAGGGATGGTGCCAGACTTGGTAATTTTATCTGGATGGGTGACTAAGATCCAGTCAAGAGTAGATCCCTGGGGATTTACTTTATTGGGTCTGGTGATGGAGTGGGTTACTTGAGTAAAGTTAAAGAGGTTAATGGACAGGGATAGTATGGGACTGTTGATTTTATTCCAGTCAATGTTTACATCACCTAGTATGTAAGTTTTAAGTTTAATTTCAGCTGAGGCCCATTGGAGTATGTCTTCAAGGGTTGAGATGTTATTTCCGGGTGAGATATAAAGGCTGATGATACAGAGGCTTTTGTGATTATTCATTTTTAATAGACCAACTGTTAGTTCTGCATTGGTGAATTTAGGAATGGGGTTTGGTAGGGGAATTAAGGTAAGTATATTGGAATAGATTAATGCAACGCCTCCGCCTTTTTTCTTTGGGCGGACGCATCTAAGAGTGTGAAATCCAGAGGTAGGATTTCAGAGTCAGAGATGTGGGGTTAGAGCCAAGTTTCAGAGATGGCTACAATGTCAGGTTGGTTATGACTTAGCCATACTTGAAACTGATGTGATTTGTTGTTGAGACTCTGGGCATTGAGTGTGAAAAATTTAAGAGTATTGTAGGGAGATGAAAGGTTAGAGGAAGGGGGAGAATAATTATTTGTGGGTGCATGAGGTCTGGAGTTGGGATCAATGTCTCCAGCTAAGATGAGATTACTGAAGGAAGTTATTTTAATGTGTTTTGGTTTGGATTTAGGGTGTTCTGGATGGTCTAGTATTTGTTTAAGAGTAAGTGTCTTAGCAGTAGTGGAAATAATTTTACGATTCATAAAGTGCAGTGGGTTGAGCTGAAACAGAGAGGAGGAGATGGAAAAGAAATGATTATTTGTGTGAGGGAGGAGATGGTTTTGTGTGGGAGTATGGTAAGGAGTAGAGAGTGGAAGCTGATTGGAGGTATAGGAGCTGACGTGGTATAAAGTTGTTAGAAATAGTAGGAGGGAGATGGGGGTTCAGAGTGTTAGGAACGGTAAGGAAAGCATGGTTAGAAAATGGTAGTTGAATATAGGAGGATATGTAGTTGGAGAGAAGAGCTGTGGGGTGAGAGGGGGTAGTGAAAAAGTGATGTATTTAATTAGTGATGTATTTAATTACTGTGGGTGAAAGGAGGAGGGGTAAAGAGAAGAAGGCTTTGACTGAATGGTTGTCTTGAGTGGGTAGGGAGTGGTTGAGATAAAAGTAGGAGTAGTGGGGGTGTGTATGGGAATTGGGGGCAGGGTATGGGAGTGGAGTGAGCTCATAGGGCAAACAGAACAAGTAGACCCAAGGAGAAGGAAGAAAGCCAGCTAAAAGTTATCAGTGAAGCTGAGAACTAGCCCAGAGGTAAGAAGGCACTGGCATAAGGCACTCTGTGTGAGAAATTTGAAGAATGCAGAGGGTTGCCAGGGGGTAGGAGCTGAAAACAGGGCAGTAGCAGTTTAGTAGAATATAGTAAGTATTAATAGGACTAAAATAGGACAGTGGTAAATGAATAGAACAGTTACAGTACTTTTGGCTTGTATTAAAATATAGGTAGTGGTTGAACAATGTCATCTGGTGGCCTAACTGAGTAAGTACAATGGTAAGCTACAAGCACTCAGAGGAGAAGGAAAGAGCCTAGGAGAGTAAAGGGAGATAAAACCCATGATAGACTGCTAGTGAATGCATGCAGGGTTAATATACAAATGTGATAGGTATAGGATATATTTTTATTTTACAATAGGGTACATACACGTTTAAAGTTAGTTCTTGGGGAGGCAGAGTGGTTACAGAAGGACTGCAGGATCCCCTTAGGGTGAACTTTACAAAAATAGCAATAAGAATCATAAACAAAAACAATACCAGGTAGTACTTACACGGGAGCACACTACTGGGGATTCCAATGAAGCAAGGCAGAAAAGCTAAGTCAAAAGATGGTGACGTTCTACATCAGGTTTTTGGATACCTCTGTAATCAAGCAGGAGTGGGAGGGAGTTGTGCAGGTTCAAGGTGTGGGAGTGGAGTAGACACAAAGTAATGCAAGGTTATGAGTCAGAAAAAACTGAACTACGCCAGCTGCTAAAAAGAAAACAGGAAAACCAAGCTAAGTCAATTCCAGGTCAGTGTAGTGCAGTATCTTCCTAATAACTACAAATCTTATGCTACTAATCAAGTACAGTGTGGTGAAAAGGACCACCGCTTCTACAGGGAAAAGCAATTTAAGTATGGGCTGCAGGTACATAGGTAAAGTTTTTCCAAGAGAAAGTAGTTTTAAGTAATTGACCTAGGAGTACAATAGGAAGAGAAAAATGTGTGGGGGGTGACCAGTAGTGTGCATGCATACAGTGAAAGGGGAAAGAATCTTCAATTTAGAGGACAGATTAAATGCAACTCTAACATACACTAGTGTAGCTGAAAGCACTTTAGTGTTCCACCGACACAGGTCTCACAGTGTAGGGCAATGAGACAGCCTTGAGTTGATTGGAGGTTGGCCAAGACACATGATGAAACTTTTGCTGAGGGGACTGGAAGTAAAAAGGGAAAGGAGGTAAACATTAGGTCTGAAGTTTTAAAACACTCTGACTACCAAGTAACTAAGAGAGAGGATGCAGGGGAGGAACAGCATAACTTGTAAGAAACAGCACAATTCTATGAACAACACAAAATGCAAGGATAGCAGAAAAAGAAAAAAAAAAGTAACTGCAGTTCATATCAAGCTACTACAACATATACTACAGTATTATGTACTGTTATAAGGTTATGAAGAGAAAATAGTAACTACTAAGATGCTACACGCAATGTAGAATTCTCCAACTAACAGTCAGAAATAACAGTGATGTTATGCAGATACACAGAGTCCGTTGTATCTCTTGGAGGTTAGAATAAGTTCTACTCTAACTGCCAAACAGGTTACTAATTTAAAAAATACACATAGCAGGTGACAATATTCACAATAGTATATAAAGCAGCATTTTACCTGTTATTAAAAGTCACAATATGCTATGAATACAATTATATACTGCTGTTGCAACCTAAAGGCAGTGATTTGACAGTTATGGATTTTATTACCTTTTATTTATTACTTTTTTATTACCTGTTCATATCAAGAAGAATATACATTTTTTTTTGCAGATTGATATGGCCTTGTACATTGTTGGAATCACCCTTAAATGTTTGACCAAAGTAATATGGTAGTAATTCAGTAGTTTATGCTTCCCGTCTATCGTTTTGTATTTCTGCAGTTGGACTTACCTGTCAGGGTTTTCATAGTATATAGACAGGTCATTGGATCACATTTATTGTTTTATTTTATTTTATTGCTTGTCTAGATCATCCCTGAGATTCAGTAAACTCTGTGTAAGCTTCACGCAGAACTTACACGGAGCTTACATGTGTGCACAGTGATGTGAGGGGAGCCGTAGCACTTATTGCATATTTGTGCTGAGCACCACGTTTAAACATAACTAAGAGCAGTTCTGTGGCTGGCAACACAGGAAACCATGTAAGCTAACATGCATAGCAATGCTGTTTAAGGCAAAGCACTGAAGGTTTGCAGTTTTGTGTGGAATGCCAGAGTGATCACCAGCGCTTAACAGATAGTAGTTTTTATAGCTCACATTCTCTTAGTGCAAGAAATCTGTACAAAGCACAACATCATGGGAGGACAACGAGCCAGAAATAGGGACAGATTTTACATATTTGCTCTTTTAAACTTAGAAATGTGTTAGAATAACAAGGGGTTCGTATGAGTATACATTTTTGAAGGATTTGAAATTTGAAACTCAAATGTATGTAATTATTGCATGACATCAGTACTGAAATCATCCCAGTGATATGGCAGAAAACCACAGTTTATAAGGAACACACCAAAAGATATATAGGCAAACCTCTGGAAATTCTGCAAAAATCTATACAGTTGAGAAGCAGTTATGTATGTGGTCCAAAGACAGTACAGGACAGCATACACAGTGCAGAGTATTGTAAAATCCCATTCCTGGCATTCTGTACCAAAGTTGTGTAAATGATCTGTAAGGGTACATGAACTTCTGTGTAAAATAAACACTCAGGGGAAGCGCGTGTATTGAATAGGGACACAGATGAATTGTAGGAATGGACACAGGGAAAGAAGACAGGTGAAATAACCTAATGTACAGCAGATGAGGGCATCCCAATAGAAGACAGTTGTAACAGCAACAGCAATGACATATCAATATGGTACAGTACAGACTGCATAGTGAAAATGTATATTATGTGACTGTCACCCAAGGTGACATAACAATGGGGAAGATGTCTGTGTGAAATAAGTATCCTTACATGAACAATGCAGATGACATCCATCAGGGATGTTACATATAATTGGGGTAGGGTGCATATTGTAAGTTGTGTAAACTGATTTTGCTGAATACAAGTGAAATCTCAGCAGAGGTCTCCAGCAAGTGGGTCACAGGTAAACACTCATGAACAACATTAAAAGAAGCATGCACAATCATGAACAATATCAGAATAATACCACCAGTGATCCCCTGTCTCTGACATAACATAAGTTATTTAGAGTGATCAGAGATGATTCTGCACAAAAACACTTGTACAGCTATCATGACATGTCTGCACTCTATGAGTGTAATCATGCACACTGTCCTGGCATTGTAATATATGCTGAATGTTTTAGGAAGGACACTGCTATACCTGTATGTGATATTATGATCAATACAGCTAGTTGACTGGCGTGCATGGCAAATATATATGGCATAATCCACACCATTACAAATGTTATCCATGCCAGTAATGTTGTCATACAGCTATGTATGTACTGTGTGCATCAGTGGAACAGGTATTACACATGTATCTGGTGTAACATAATCAGTAGCTGTGTTACATGCAAGGAAATAGTCAGCACTGTGATCACATGCTGATGAACATTCCACTTACAAGATATCCCAGGACACAGGTCACATACCTATTCATCCGAATATGGGGTGTGATGTTTACATTATACTTGGGTTGTTTGCTTGTTTTCCTGATGTAACAAATCCCCCCATGTCTATGTGTTATTGCAGGTGCTGTCATGTCTGTGGCAGCAATCTTTGGTGTAGGTTGATACTGTCTGTGTTATACTATTGTCACAGCTGATGTCAATGATTGTTCACAATCTGTAGTCCTTCAGACAGCTGTTTGGACACAGGATGTGTATGGCATCTGTGATGTCTAGCACTTAAATAATGGACATGAGAGGGTCTAGCAGATAGCCCTGTTGTGTGGACCTGATCACTCGACCTGAGATATAGATCAATTCACACATTTCAACATATCAAGATGCTATGTATGTGGTACAGTAGTCTCCACTTGGTGATATAGGTGTTTATGGCCACATCTGACAGTACTGAGTGAATATCTCAGTGTGGATTTGTGTCAAATACCTTGGGTTGTCAAGTTCAAAAGGATGATAGTGTTGTCGTAATGCATGCTCTCGATGACCTTTTCAAGACATCTAACAGATGTAACAGACATGATGTAGCATTAACAACTCACACAGGAATGTTGCACAAAATTGGAATATTCCTAGTGTCCATTTAGAAAAGGTTCATGATGACATGTTGGTCTACCTCACAGATGAGGAGAGTCTGGATGAGTCTATACATGCATGCATTGGGTTCTGTCCACACCCATGCTGAGATTGATACATGTTGATGCACACCCTTCTACAAGAACATTGTCTGTGTGGAGGGTGTGTTGAAGTGTGTATTCAACTGTGTCAGGAAGGTGTATATGATGTGTCACATGATAGGCGATATGTGATGCCAGCCCATTGATTCTGTGTGACAGACCTGGATAAAGGTAAGAGTGTATACTGGCTATCCTGATCTAGCCTAGAGACTAATCACAATCCCCCATGCAGGTGTCATTGAGAAACCCTTCCAGTCAGGGATTAAACCTTATGTCACTAGATGTGTAACCAACTGGTTCACTGACAGAACACATACTGTGAAAGTTGGTGAATCAGCCTGTACCAGTAGAGCTGTCACAACTGACATACCCCTGGGATCTGTGTTTGGCTATTTACCATTTGGAATTTATTTATCAACAGTTCAGGCTAAATTATACTGCCTTCGGCTTACAGTGTTTGCTGATACTGGCATACTGGGCGCAATCATTGAGTCCACTTGTGATGATAACATACTCTAGAAGGGGATAATACAGAAAAATGATTGGGGACAAAGCAACACTGTCTACAAATAAATGCAAACATGTGTCTTTCTATTGTCCTTCTGCAAAGTGGAATTTTATGCTAATTACACCATTGACAACAGTTCCACTATGTACATGTACATATCCATCTTCAACCAATTTTCAGCCACCTAGTGTCCGCACTAGTATTTAAAGGCTGTGTTGCGCACATCAAAAGGCACACCATCATATTCAGATCTGAGGATTATATTACAGCACTGTACTTGAAACTTATCAGAACACTAATATAGAGTAGAATGCTATCTTTTGCATGTACCTCAACAGACACATGCAGCAGCTGTAGAGACCACAGGGGATTCTCACCAAGAAAACACAGGGCCTACAAATCATGCCATGATGTATGTGGACAGATAGAAAGCCATGTCACTGTAATCTGTATCGTATAGGATGAGGTGACTTCTGCCTGGCCTCTGGTCAAATCTCTGACCCTGCTCTGGTGGGAATAGTGCACATCCACAAATCAGATATAGCTGATGACATCAGCAGTGTCTGATGAAGAGAATATGGCAATAACAGTGTCGCACATGCTGATGCAAAAGGCTCACTCTAATGTCAAGCAAGTACACACACACACACACACACACACACACACACACACACACACACACACACACACACACACACACACACACATACACAGACACACACACACATATATATATACCCTAGCTGACTGCAGTGAGAATAGAACTCAGTAATTTATGCAAGCACCAAGGCACAAGTCTGACATTTACAAGGCTGCAGGCCAACTTGTGGATGACATAAGCACTGGATGTAGGAGAGAAGATGTTGGGAGGCCTGAGTAAAATGGATGACTAGGCATATGCGAGTGTCAAAATACTGTTAATCCACAGTATTGGAATGGTAACTGTAGGATACACACTTCTGCTTTTCTGGCTAGACACACACACACACACACACACACACACACACACACACACACACGCACACACACACACACCACACACACACACACACACACACACACACACACACACACGCACATACACTTTTGCACACACAGTTGACTGCAGTGAGAACAGAACCCCTACCTACCTAAGTATACAGACTACACTCAGCAGCCTGTGACAGGGCTTTTAGGCTTTCCATGTACATCATGTTTTAGAGACCCTAGATTCTCTTGGGCAGAACTCTCTGTGGTCTCTCCAATTGTTGCAGGGGTCTGTTAAAGTACATAGAGAAGGCAGTATTGTACTCAATTAATGTTCTAATAAGGGTTGTGTACAGCAGAGCTATGACCTTCCTGGTCTTGGATGTGATGCCTTTAGTTATGAGGTGGGCAATGTAGAATGTGTGTCTTACCACTATGGACACATAGTGATTGAAGTTTAGGTTGCTATCAAACTGTGTTCCTAAGTCTCACACCACCGAGTTTGAATTTACAGGGGTGCTACATACTGTATAACACAATTAGCAGGGCTACTTTTTTTGAAATGGGACAATAAGGCATTTTCTTGCATTAAGTTTCAGTCTGTGAGTTTTGAACCAATCGCTTGTCTGTGTCTGACCTTTCTGTAATATGTCAACATCATTGGGGGACCCTATATGATTGCATCTAGTTGACAGTCCTCTGCAAACTTGGTAAGCCACAGGCAATCTCCTTTGCCTGGACTTCAGAGAAATAGTTTCCAAACAGTAGAGGGCCCAGCACAGATCCTTGTGGTACTCCACTGGTAACTGGTCTACTGGTGGAGGTAGGCTCCCCAACTTTAACAGTACGCATTCTGTTGAAAAGCCAGTTGACTATGCATCTAGTAATGAATGGGTTAATCCCCAGATGGGAGTGTTTCTCTATGATACCTGAATGGGGGATTTTGTCAAAGGGCTTAGCTAAATCAAATCAGGTGGCATGTCCTGTTTTCCCTCATCCAGGGCATTGGGGATATTATCAAAGAAGTGTACAATGTTTAATAAGCAAGCTTTATCCTTGATAAAACCAATATGTGTCAGGTCAAGAGTGTTGAAGATTACCTATTTCACTGTGGATAAGGTCCATGACGAATCTTTCCATAACCTTGCAGATAAAGCTGATGAGGCTTAAGGGTCAACAGTTCCCAGGGCCAAATGATGGATGTGTAGGCATATTCAACTGTGAAGATAGTTTTAGTTCTGCATGTTACCAGATTGTCATGTATTGCATATCACACATTTGATATTAATTTATGTAGCGTAGTTGATATATTTGTGAAAAAGTACTGGAAACACCATGGTTGCAATACATGGAGGAGGCAACACATGGCTGCAATGCAAATATGTGATATGTTGTTCAGTTTGTTATGTATACATTGTAGTTTCATGGCATAAAGTATAATTGGACAGCAAACAGCAGTAATAAATGCTAAATTTGGCTTTGCATAGTGCAGCAGTGTGCAGCAGGTTTGCACGATTTTTGGCAAAATGTTTGCACATGTGAGGTATATATTTCCATTAGTTTTGCTGTTTCCACTTAGTTAAGCAGTGCAAAAATGCGAGCCATATTGCTAAAAGTCTGACAGTTAATAATAAGGGTAAGACATACAGTTTCTGCTTAGCTGACTCTGTGGCAGCTGGTGTAAATGCTTTGATACAGTTCTTTTTTTCTAGTCCAGATGATACTGGGTTTGAATCCAGGTGTATCTAATACTTTAAATAAATAGTGATAATGCAATGATATCAATTCTTTATAGTACAAATGTTGCTGAGTGTTGGCATAATACAATGGGTTTAAGCAGCATTGCGTGGAAGAAACTGCAACATTGCAGAGCCACATACCATTGCTCAGCATTGGTGCACAATTCCAAGCTCTGAGCAAACAAAGAGGCCAAAATGTGAAGGGATCATTGCTTTTTCTGCTATTTACTTGTGCTGTGTTTGATTCTATTGTTTGACTAGATTATAGGTGTTAAAATGGGGAAGATAGTAAAGTGGTGAAATGGGAAACAAGCAGGGGAAAGAAGAAAGGGAATGCAATACAGGAATGTGCAGAAGAGAGGTAGGAAAGAACCATAGCTATCCATTTCTTTGACATTAAAAACTGATAATGTATGCATAATATTAGCTGAATTTCAACTGTCACCTCCAGAGAGAGGGGTGATGACAAAATAATAATGTTGTATAGCCAATTAGACCAAATGAAGTGTGTCAAAAAGACATGTGTGTGAAAAGGAGAGCTATGCGTGGGACAATATTTTTGTGGGACAGATGCTTATTTTATTTAAATTCAGTAAGGGAGGAATAAGTAAGGGATGTAGGTATGTCTGGGTCAGGTATGTTGGGTAGGTGAGGAAGCAAGTGCAAGCCAACAGAACAAAGAAGACAAGAGACAGGGATGGTGCTGAACATGAAAGTTGAGGGACACCATGAATGGGGTGATGGAGGGGACAACCCAGGTTCATCCCCATCAAATTCAGAGACAGTGAGAATCAAGTCCTCACCCACTGCACTGTCATCACTGTCCCCTTACCCCACTGGCAGCTGGAGTGATTGATGTCTTCTCTTTCCGTGGACCATAAGGAAGAGGAGCCTCTCCATCAGGCGTTGGTGTACAGGAATGTGCTTTGCATGACCCTACACACTATCCCAGGCATATACTGGTGGGTGATGAAATTCTTACCTTTGCCACTGCTCCTGGAGGGTACCACTGCATCAGCTGCCAGGGCAATACTAACTGAGGGTGCTGGTAGTGCAGTGGCAACAAAGGCAGTGCTGCCAGGTTGGATCCCAGATGTGGTGGGCATCAGTGCTGGAGCCAGTGGAATGAGGACAGGCTGATCCACTGAGGCTGTGTTAGTGATGTGGTATAGATGGATTAAATGGAGACATTTTCACAACACATAACAGAAAATAAAAAAGAGAGATAAGGGTTGGGGGTAAGAGAAAAAAAGAGATAAAATTAGTACAATCACATGTGACATACAATGCATGAACACAATTATACAACTATTCTATCTGAAGTATGACATTTAAGTATACATCCTAACAGGTACACAATCTAACTACAAATTGCTGACAGTAATCCTTGAAATGTGCATATATTGTACATATGCATGTTCCTATTATACAGATTACAGTTAACAGAAGAAATTTGCACCACTTGTATAGAATGTAATTTAAAGTAAATATTAGAGAAATGCAGTATTGTATAGTTGTGATTTGTGGTGTTTGACAAAACCTCTATGTACAGTTAATTTTTTTTTCTCCTAAAGTTGGTCTATGCTACAGATTAATGCATGCATACTTGCTTTTACAGTTAGGACATGCGTGCTCAATTTGTTACAACTTTAACAAAAAATTCTTTAACTTTTAAAGCTACAATGACACTTCCCTTGTACTGTATACATACCACTTGCTTCCTTCAGTGTCTTCATTCAAGCAACATGAGCCTGTCTATTGAAATTGATCTCATGTTTGGTATTAGCTGGGGAAAGAACAGAAAAGAACAGAAGAGCATTATGTATACCAGCCTTGCCTATATTCAGCTTTCTATTACAAGTACTCTCTTATGATCATACTTGCACAGCTGTGGAATACCCACAGTCTCAAATTCATTCAACCAACAATTGAGGGCATTCTTTTATGCATATGTAGGTCATTAAAATGATGCCTACACTGCTCTCCAGTGTGTGGGATTCCAGTAGCACTGAATACACCCTGAGTCAAACTATTCCATGCCTCAGACTTATAATGGGGGCTGGAATAGTCCCCCTGTGGAAGTCTTTGGCTGTGGTGCATTTCCAGGAGTCTAATAAATATCCTGGACTCCTGGACACACCACTTCTGTGCCCTATATTGGGCAGCTTTCCCTCTAATGTTAGGCATGTATAACATCCAAACTAGAGCAATGTCAACTGATGCTTTCCTCCCAATTTCAGTCATCGCTTTTACTGGTAGTGTGCAAACCTGAACAACAATGCCAACAGCATTTGCATGATCTTAAGCAGAGTGCAGAAGTACCAAGAAGGGAAAAATAAATACTCTAACTTGGAAGATTAATCTTACACTTGACCATAGTTTGAGGTATGTCGTATGATGTAGCTTGGAAATATATATTGGAAATTGGGATATAACTGTTAGGTGAGTTAGGTTTGCAGGCATGCACTGGAGGCATATGTGTCATGACCTGGCACATTTATATTTGGCTTTACACACTGGCAAAATTGATTTTTAAAATATGGGATTCAAACCTAGGCATAAGGGGCAAAACATTTTCTTCCACAGCATTGATGTTCCAGCTTTGCCACAGAAGAAGTGCTGCTTAGACATAGTCAGGAATCATTTATAAATACAGGTGACAGTCCAAGATGTTACACATGTATGTATGTGACCTGACAAGGTTATTGGATATAGATCCAATTTTGTATGTGACTTATGTAATCATGAAGGCCATGCAAGTCAAGATAGTAGAATTATACTTACAGAAATTTAGTAGACAGTATACCCTCAGTCATATATCTGAAAACACAGCAAGGGTGTCTTATCCCTCATACATACAATTCATATCAGCTCCAATATCTAAAGTGTTATAAATGAGAGTGATTATAATGGAAAGTAGAACAACAGTAAAAATATATGGAATGTCCTGTATTAGAACCCCGGTCCATGTGTATAGCAGTCCTACACTTACACCTGTTGCCAAACAAATTTTGAGATAATGCTTGTCTACTTTTCAATTCACTGCTAGAAACTTCACAACAGTAAAAATAGTTTATATACCCTATATTAGAACTCAGGACCATATGTACTTCAACCTTACACTTACACGTGTTGCCACAGGGCTAGTTGCATTTTATTTCAATAATTTACTCATTAAGTTCTCTGTGTTAACCACTATACAACAATGCTTAGCATGCTTGTGCTGTGCTCAACAGAATTAATTGAATGTTTACATTTTCAATTACTGGCTGTCAGAGTCTTGTTTGCAGGTGTGGGGAAACCTTGCTTGCCATCAGGCAACACCACAAAACACTGCTAAGTGAAGTTGCGTAATGGAAAGCAAAAATTGCAACAATGTAGTGTTTTTGACCTTTGCCCTTTTACACATGCCCTGTCTTCAGGTGTTCTGTCTGCTTTCTTGCTGGGCCACTAATACAGCTTTACACACTGCTAAGCTTTGTGCAGATGAGATAAGCAGAGCTAAACTTGACATTCATTTTTCTCTGTTTCCCTTATTTGGGCTAAGCTGTGCACCACACAAACATTGGCTAAAAAATAAAATAAAATAAATAAAAAAGGAAACTGAGGAAAAGCAATCTATGAGACTAAAAATGTTAGTACAGATGAAATATTTGTACATAAGTCTTGATTTGAGCTCTCACTGCAAATTAACCTTCAGAACACAGTGAATATGCCTTATCCCTTTTTGCCACACAAACACCTTTGCAGCAAGGAAATGAAACCATTCTGCATACAATCAACTACAACATCATCTACAGTATTGTGAAGCCATATAACAGTTATTTGTCTATGTATTAACTTTGGATGTAGTGCACCGAGAGATCATCCAACCATGTATGAGTATTGTTTGCAAATATGAAGCTCTGTCTTACCTCTCTGTGTTTGTTGCTCATTCTTGTCTTATCTGACCAGTAATCTGAGACATTCAGTCTGTAAAACCTTTTATATCCTTGTCCCTAAAATGTGTGAGGATATTAAATGGCAATAATATACAGTTGTCAACAAATGAAGAGGAGGTTGGAAGTTAAGTAACAGAACCTGTGAATTGTGTGCTGCTTTCTTGCATTTCTAACCTTGACAAAATTACTTCTAACACTTTGTAAATCTAACCTGACACATCCACTGGTGATAGCACAGTTTGCATTGTTGTTGTGTTTTTCTTCTCCTTACCAGTAATCATTCACAGTTGCAATCCATTAAAAACAAACACTAAGAGAATGCCTGCACTATGTTTAATTTTGATTTACAGAGCCAAGTATTTGGGATTCAGCAATTCTAATGAGTTCACACCTGATTGACATCTTCAACATGTTGACAGCCCTGAATCTACACCATAACAAGGAAACTGTTCACCTTGGGAACCTGAAGGTGAAGAGACTTGTTTATGTGGAGAACACAGAAAAGAGGCTGTTACTTTGAGATATATCTGCACAGCAGATTATTGGATTTGAGAAGGTATACTTGCATTTTTCAGCTATACACTGCATATGCTGAAATATTATTAAGACAAATGTGTTTAATATTTCTAAATACATTTTGATTAGCAAATGCTGCACTTTTATCTGTATGCATTACTTTGGAGCGTACTGATGGCATGGGCATGTTTGTCAGGGCATTTCACAGGTATACATGATTGCCAATACCTTAAAATGGAATATTCTGTGTTAAATCTGTAGACATGTATCAGGGATATTTCATTTGGTAGCACTTTTAGCATTTCAGTGATGGTTTATTAGCAAAATGAGTCATTTGCCTGTTCTTTTGGGGTTGGTGGAGCAAAGTTATATTTCTGTTATGGCACAAACAAGGATATGTTGCTATTGATGCTCTCTCCTTTTTGCTTCTAGTGTGTTGTTCATATTTCAAATCTCAGGACTATTTTATGTTTCTCCAGTGGGTAATACTGAAATGCTACTTTCTCTGTTTTATCTGTGAACAGTTATTTTGTAGTTATGTGATACGTATGTGTATTACCTTTCTGTTGTGTTTCAGGATACGTAGAACTATGGCACCCAGGCATCTCAATCCTAGAAAATCACCTTTCAGTGACCTTGAGAATCAGCTCATTGTGGAATATTTTAGGAAACACAGTGCCTTTCTGCTTGAGAGGTGACATATAGATATGTAAAACAGAATGCAAAGTTGGTAGCAGATTGCTATAGATGTCAATGTAATAGGCAGCCACAGCAGGCATATGATCAGCTGTGCCACAGGGCCACTGACTTGATCTCATCTCATGGAGGAGAGCAGCTGCAGTAGCTTGTGATCTGATGGGTACCAGGGTGGCTGCTACAAATCCACCATTAACAGCAAAATAAGAGCTCTTGTCCACTGTCAGGGATCCAGACACCTCCCAGGAAAGTGCAGAACTGCATGTCCTTAACACTGGTGCTACTGTTACAAGGACAGCAAGTATGTCCTATGAGGAGCTTCCAGGTAAGCTTTTTTATCTCAGTTGTGAAACACTGTTGTATACAAAAATATATACACTGATATGTTAGTTCTGTTTAGCAAGAAATTGGTTGGAGGAATGAAGATTGCTACAGTTAACAACACATTCTGACTGATTATACATGGAGCTTAGGTTGGGCTTGTCATCCAAGTTCTTGTTGAAAGTATAGTTAATGGACATATAAAGGGCAAAATGTTTTACCCCCTGTGTTACTGTTAATTGTGAGGATGTTGTCCTTACCTTTTGCTTAACTTCTTCCAGGACCATCCAGCATAGGGAGCCTACAATTATATGCACATATTAAGCCAAACATTTTTATGTCAGTACTGATGAGCAGTTCAAAGAAATATTTTAACATGTGAAGTTGATGTCAGGACTGTTGTGTTTATTGCTATACTGTCTGTAATAGTGACACCACTGTTAGTCTGTTAGCATATACTGGACTATAGTAGTGCAGGTATTGATTTTTTCCTGTCTTTGTTGTTTATTATCACAGTTGATCCTGAAAGTGGAAGCGTGGGACTTATACCACCTGATGCCAGAGTATCAGCAGATTCTGATGATGTTTGTGTCTTTTGGCTTTTCCTGGTTAGGGGTCGCCACAGCGGAACTCCGGTCCGTTAATGATTGGCAGTAGATTTTTAGGTGCTGGCTTGCCGGGCCTAACGCACAACCTTCAACGAAGGAACGCCCATTCATGCATGTTGCCTCATAGAAGATGCTCTAACTGAGAATCGAATGGGCAACTTCTAACTGTGAGGCGACAACGCTACCGCAGCACCGCAGAATATCAGCAGATTCTGATCATAACGGTAGCCAAATAGAGGCATAGATTGGGGTTGCAGAGATTGAATCTGACACTGATGTTGACATACAGCCATCCCCTAAAATTACATCTGATACAGCCAGTAGGCCTACACGTACCCATTCCAGTGAACCCTCAGATATTGGACAGGTAGAGGGAGAGACAATCATTCAGGGAAATGGGGTTACTGTGCTCTCAGTGACTATTGACTCTGGCAGTAGCCAAAGTGTGGGTGAGGTGCCATGCAGGAGGGTTGTTAGAGGTGCTCAGAGAAGGCTTGCTGTCCATCCTCCACCTGATCCAGATGTCTCTTCTCATACCACTCAGTGCATGTTTAGGGCTGTAATAGAGGAACAGGCATGTTCCCATAGGTCCTTCTGAGAAATGCTTAGGATTGTAAATGTGGCACAGATTGAAATGCATGACTGCCTCCACTGTGTTTCCAATTCAACAGATTGGATAAAAGACATGTTGGAATGGGCGGTGTCTGTGATGAAACATCTGCTGGAAGGGGGACGGCATCCTTGGGGCATTAGTCAGACACATCATCTGCTGTTAGCCAATGTGGCCATGTCTGATCATGCTCAAATAGTGGCAGTACTTCCCCTGCTTTGTCAGTGGTTGAGTTGTCCACATCCAGATGTGGTAGGCCATGGGGTCGTGGTCCTGGGCATACTCGTTAGTAGAGCTCTTCCAGCAGACATCAGTAACATTCAGGTTGGAGCAGTACATCTGACCATGGGTATGGATGTGTCAGTGCAACTCCTGGCAGAGCCATTTCTTGTGGTCAGGTACAACAGCGATGAACTACCATCTCTACCATGCATGGCTCACACCTGACTGACATATCAAGACGTAGACCAAGGACAGAGTTTGGCTATGTCCCTACAGACACTCACACACCAATTTCACTTGGAGGACCCATATAGACAGACAGACATATACACACACACACACACACACACACATACACACACACACACACACACACACACACACACACACACACACACACACACACACACACACATGCACACACAAAACAGTTACATGGTTTAGCTGTGAAGCTTAAAACTCATTTTGTCTCACTGGCCATTTGTGTCAGCCTAGGTTTTTTGCTCCCAACCCCCCCACCCTCACACACACATGCAAGACCCTGTGCAAGTGCCAATAACTGTGTCATATCCCTGTTTTCTATCTTTTGGATTGAGGGATACATAAGCATTGAGTTTGATGCTTAGGGTGCATAATAGACTTAATGCTTAATATATCTGCATTTGTGATGTTGAGTTGGTAATTGTACCTTTGACTTATATTAGTCTTAGAAAGTTGGGCAATTGATAGCATCAAACTTTTTTTTTCATCATTATTGATAATGATCTTGTGAGGGTTGTGAAATCTGAAACTGAAATGTGTATCATTACTTTCTAACTTCTCACTTTAATGATTCTCCAATACAATTGTGTGGTGCTAAACTGAGGGCATGCAGTGACCATCACTACTTTTGAGAGGTATAACTGTGTGAATCTTTGATGCCTGAGGCCTACTACTTATTAATGGACACATATAAGTCGAATGAGTCTCTGCTGTTACATGTTAAGGTCATTTTTGTAAAATCACTCACCTTTTACTTACTTACACTACCAGGTAACTACATGCAAGGATAAGGTGGTTATTCATATTATTACACAATACACTCCAAGTTCAGCACTCACCTTTTAAATCCAGTAGCTGCAACAGTTTTAGTTCATGGCTGACTGTGAGTGAGGCAAGCAGTACACAGCCATTACATGGGTAGGTAAAGGTTGTGAGTGTTGGCTAGCATCAATGTTACTGTATGGATGTGGAAAGGAGGAAGGTTTTAGGCCCTTAGGTGGTAAGTGAGTGTACTTTGGGGTGCGTCTTAGCAAATGCAAGTGCATATTGAGCGTGCCTATGTCTGCCTACATCCACAGCAGCTACTGGTTCCCCTCTGACTCCTCACCTGCATGTGGCTGTGGTGACCTTGCCATTGATGGTGAGATGTGTGCTCTTTCCCCTTGCAATTCCTGCTGAAGATGTTTTCTGAGGATGATGTTGTGTAGCATAGCATACACTGAATATTTCAGTACATGTGTGCGAATTGTAGTGCATGGCTCCTAACACACACTCTATATTTCTGGTTTGAATGTGTGCCTCATTATGGCATTCTTCAGCAGGTATGTGTACATTTCTGATGGGTGTCATCAGCCACTGTTCCAGTGCATAACCTGCATTCCCCAGTAAATGACCATGTCGGATATCCTCCCTAGTGAACATCTGATACAGATGGTAGGTGTGCCAGATATGTGATCTGTGGTAACTGTCTGGGTTGCCAGCACACATGTTCAAGAAGATTCCCTTAGCATTACACATGATTTGGCAATTAAGAGAGGGAATGCCTTTTCTATTTATGTAGACCCTTCCCTGTTCCCCAGGTGGTGCCTTAATTTCAGCATGTGTGCAATTTATGGCACCCAGTACTTCAGGGTAGTGTGCTACAGGGTAGAACTCCTGCATATTTCTGGGCCTATGCTCAGGAGTATGGGGAAAATACATGTTGTCACCAGCATGTTGAAGCATAGCATTCAGGAATTGATGGAGGATCCAGGATGGTGATGCCTGTGACACCCACAGCATGTCCCCTGTTGGTCTCTGAAAGGTACCTGTAGCTAAAATTCTAAATGCTACACATACCTTTCTCTCCACTGGGGTGGGTTCCCTCGGTTTGCCCTGCGTCTGAGTTGAGGACGACAGGTTGCAGAGCTCTTTATCTGCTGTGTAACACTCTACAATTTGCACATCATGTAGATTGTGATAAATTAACTGGGGTTTGAAAACTCATCTTCTTCTTGGCCTTGGTCTATTAGCAGCAGCAGCAGCAGCAGCATAGACTTCAGCCTGTTGTACACACACATGAGCTAAGCAACAGCAGCCCCTAGCATTGTTTCTGTTTAGAATCCTTTCCATGGCTGTATTCTAATAGGTTTTGGAATTCACAAGGAAAGCCAGCACTGAGTCTACACAGTTGCTTTATAACTTGTTGAATAGTACCTCCATCTTGGATTTGTTGATTAGCATACAATTCAGCTCCTTATGCTGTAATTAGCATGCCACAGTGCTTACCTTGTTTGCACTGCTCTGTGCAGCTCTACACACCATGTAGAGCCACATACTGAGTCTAAAACAGTTCACTAGTGTGTGTGTGTGTGTGTGTGTGTGTGTGTGTGTGTGTGTGTGTGTGTGTGTGTGTGTGTATGTGTGTCACGCTGTGCTGTGCACATGGTAGAAATGGACCATGTAGGCTTTTTTGAATCTGGCCGCATGTGTATTGCCTTATTTTTATTTTCTTATTTGATAATAGTATATGCAGTCTAATTTAGTTTTAATCCATTTCAACCACAGCCTGAAACACAAGCAATAAAGGAAAACTAGTGACAGACATAACAATCTTTCAAAGAGCATGGCAAGAACAGTTTGAGAAAGGAACATACAGGGCTTTATACAAAAGCAATGTCACTGATCAGTAAAAAGGACACAAGATAAAACAACAAATAGGAAATAGAAAAAGATGAAGTAAAACATGTAATCAAACATTCAATATTTTATAGATGCAGAATATCAAAAAAGTACTAAGAAAGTTGAAAAATAGAATATTGTAAATCAATAATTAGTCACGGTATTCTTACAGTAGGCTCAGGTTTGAGGTGAGTATCTATTTATGGCATAAGATACTTCAAAAGTGAATGCCTTAATAGAAATGTGATCCATAGTTTAACACTGAGGGAGAAAAGACTCTGCGACATGTGACCTGAATCAGCTTTAAAGGCCAAAGTAGAATAATTTCTGTTCACTCTCAAGTTAGAAAAATATGTATGTCTGGTCAGCGAAAGGCTTTGCAAATTTATATTACCATTACAATTGGAAAGTTTAAACTTAACTGTCCATGTCAGTTTTTTTTGTTTCAGTTTATTCCTTTGTTAAGGAGGAAAATTAAATGCCTCAAGTGCATATTTTCCCCCACAGACCTAGTTGTAATGTTAGTATGTAATACATATGAAGAATTTGGTTTAACCAGCAGGAATTTTTTTTCTATATTGTTTTTCTTCCCTGTTGGTGGCTAGCCCTCCAACTTCAGTCATTTCACATGTGTGAGGCAGCCACAGGCATAAACATCCTGCTGCTATTAGGGCTTTTGATGATATGGCCATAATCTCACCTCAAGAGTTGAGGAATGTGAGACCCATGTCTCCACTATGCCTTCCCAGTACACATGGAAGGCCACAAGCTAATGCATCTGCCATCTGTCTTGCAAATGATTCTGATAAAATTTGACCTGCCTCTTTCTGTTCCAAGATAATCACTCCCATCCTCCACACATAAGATCCAACAGATCCATGAACAATGAGTCAAACTCTAGTTGCCTGAATTATTGTCAGGGCTTTGTCCATATATGCCATAAGGGCTTGCTATTATCATGCAACTAGAATTTTTTGAAAAGAGGGGAAGAAACCAGACAACCCTGAGAAAACTGATAACAGGTAAGACATGCAAACTCCATGCAGCCACTGATTAGAGGTTGCACCTGAACCCCAGACAATGAAGCTGTGAGGCAGAGATCCTAATTTACAAGCTACTGCAGTGCTCATGAATAGAGATCACTTCTCTACATAGAACTCCTCAAATGTAGTAAAGTGATTGAGCAGCATTCCTTCTTTCCTTTTGCCAAACAGCATAAGATAGCTGTGTTTTAATAAGTATAATGCAGAGGAAGTGATAGAAAGCAGTGCAATCATAAGCTAAAAAGGGAATATTATATTCAGACTGAGCAATGAAGACTCAGCCTAGTAATGTGATAGATGGATTGTGACATCTAACAGCAGATGTATTTTTGCTTTTTATTTATAGCCTAATGTGCTCTAATGAATGTAATTCAGATGCACAAAAAAAAAAAAAAAAAAAAAATCTGTGCAATTTCTAAGTAAATATTGCCAGCACAATTTCTGTTCTAGTGATGTATGTCTAGTTTTGTCACATGACACAAACTGTGTATGTTTTGAATACCCAGCCTTCAGCTTTTTTATCAAAGAACTACACACATATACATGCATAAAATAATGACGCACTTTATTTGTTCTGTAAGCAAAGACTGCACACTTTGAGATGGAAAGTGAGAGCTACACCAAGAAATTAGTACATGCATTATACCAGCACAAAAAATTAATTATTTACTAAGAAATAAAAAATAATAATTAAAACACATTTTGCAGATTCTCCCTGGGTTTCAGAAAGAATCTCATCATGGGTAGTAAGAGTCGTCCAAAAGGGACTATTTCATTGAGTGCAGAAAATGCAATTCATTAACAAGTTAGCTGCAATAATGAAAGATCTCATTATCAAACAATTTGCATTTTTCTGAACCAGCAGTAATTACAGTGAGTGCAAGTCAAGCAGTTTCCTACAGGAAGTACCAATAGTGGCCAAGGCACACCCAAATCGCTCACACACACACACACACACACACACACACACACACACACACACACACACACACACACACACACACACACACACACACACACACACACACACACACACACACACACACACACACACATGCCACCTCTTACCTCTCCTTGAGATGATAGAATGTCAGTAAGGTATCCTCTTGTTTTCCCTGCACCTTGTAAATCACACATGATTACAGTCTGTGCAGTCATGTCATGCAAAAGAGTTTCATACTTTATATTATTCAAAAACTGTACTGTGATATAACACCTATTGCTCAATTAACCTTTTAATGTCTCAAAGCAGCTGTGAAAAAATCTCCCTGGTGTCAACCAATGTTTGTTTTTTCTTGAAATATTCACCACTGATTTTAAAGGTATGGTGCCTCCTGGTGGACACCCCCCCATCCATCTCAATTGTCCCATATTGTGCCTCTGCTCTATTCCCCATACCTCATAGAGAATTACAATCAGCCAATAACATCAGACTTTGAATTTCATAATTTTTATTGGTATCTGAATACCTGTCATTGCAAGTTCTTTTTACTTAGCATAGAGGTCTAATACTCTGAATTGCTAAACAGCTGCTATCTGATCCAATGATATAGGTTGATAAATAGATTAGTACTAGGCTAATTACCTTTGTGGGCCATTTCAAGCCTAGCCAATTACCCCATGTGAGAATCAAACCCTGCACCTGGTGTCTCTAAGATAAACACCTTAACCAACTCTGAATTGCTAACCAGCTATCTGATCCAAGGATATAGGGTTTGAATTTTTTCCTCTATTTTATTTTTACCTTTGTCAGTTTTTTTTTAATATAATATTTATGACTGATCTCTAGTGTCTAGTAGTATTGCAGAGAACTAAAACTCTTATCCTATTCATTTTAACCTCTGGTGTCTAGTGCCCCCCCCATACATCTATTGTATAGAAAGTCTGTTGTACTATTAACTTTTTCAGTGATTTTAGGGGAATATGGACAAAATATCCCCTGGTGTGTAGTGCCTCCCTCCTAGTCATACATCCTTCATGCTGCAAAACTGTTGTTCTATTAACTTTTCTATGATTTAGTCATTGTCTCTTGTCTAGTGCCCCCCTGCCCATTAGAATGGGTGTATTTGGAGGTATAACAACCCCCCCTCCACACACACAGACACGCACATACACACACACACACACACACACACACACACACACACACACACACACACACACACACACACACACACACACAAACACACGCGCGTGCACACATGCACACGCACACGCATGCACACACACAGTCACTCATTTATGTGCACACACACACACACACACACACACACACACACACACACACACACACACACACACACACATACACACACACACACACCAGCCATTAAGCAATCTTACTGAGAGACACATTCCAATTTCACTCATACACACACACTCCTACTTTATCTAGCCCCTAAGTATCCCCTTTACTGTGACCACCCAGACAGACACATACACACCAACACAGGTGCACACACCCACACATGCACACGCCCGAACACACACAAGCACACATGCGCGCGCACACACACACACACACACACACACACACACACACACACACTCTGTCACTTAAAGCCAGTCATCCTTCCGCATACATACACAGACACACACGCACACACACACAGAAATGCACAGCATCACACCACTAATCTTCCTCTTAACTCAGCAGTATTTATCTCTAATGTGAACTACTTAGAGATTTCTTATCACAAACTGTATGAGGTCTATAGTACATCCAATATGAAAAAGTTTTATTCTGGAAATAAAGATAACTCTCTTTCAGGAAAAATTACA